>NC_041381.1:604312168-604345395 GCF_002162155.2 Triticum dicoccoides | reverse complement strand
GGGGGGGGGTTGGATGAACAGTGAGCAGTGGGGGTGGATGAACAGGACCCCGTGGCATTGCCTCTGGATGAACAGGACCCCGATTGATTGAGCTTGTTGGGGCTGTATGAACAGGACCCCGTGGAGGGCTGGATGAACAGTAGACAATGGAGGGGTGGATGAACAGTAGCCCGTGGAGGGGTGGTTGAACAGGAGCCCGTGGAGAAGGGTGGTCGAACAATAGCCGGTGGAGTAGCGCGCGGTGGAGGCTGGATGAACAGGAGCCCGTGGATGAACAGTCACAGGTGGAGGCTGGAGGAGGTCGATAGTGGATGAACAGTAGCCCGTGGAGGCTGGAGGAGGTCGACGGTGGAGATGAACAATGTCATGTGGAGTCCCATTTTGCGGTACGCCACACCCCTCCCGATAAAGAGGACCCCTGTTTCGACCGTAGCGCTCCAACACAAGTCCATTGCGTCCGTTTTGGTATGCCACACCCCTCCCGATCAACTGGACCCCGTTTTAACCGTAGTAGGTCCAACACAAGTCCGTTTCCTTCGTTTTGCGGTACGCCAGACCCCTCCCGATGAACAGGATCCCATTTTGAATGTGGCCGATCGAACACAAGGCCGTTTCCTACATTTTGCGGTACGCGAGGCCTCGTTTCCACCGCCTGTTCTGTCCAAGCCCTCCCGATGAACACGACGACGCATTCCGTTCCGACCCATCCGGTTGGCTCCCCATGAACACGACCACGATGCTGTTTCTCCGTTCCGACCCAGCCATGTACACGAGCCCTGGCCATACGTGTGCGCGAGTAGGCATTCGAGACCCCGCCGGTATGTACGTACATGGCCGTATTTTCTTTCTTGCACACTGGTCGTTGTACGTATGTGTACATGCTACATGCGCGCCTCTACTACGACACGTGTGCGCCTCTACATCCACCAGTATGTACGTACATGTTCGCGACCAGAATGACAACACTACGTATGCTTCGACCAGGTGGGTCCCAACTGTCAGGCACTTGCGTGCGAAGATGAAGATGGTGGGTCCCAGCAGTCAGGGGGGCGAATCATTTTTTTTGCCCGGACGCACTTCCTTACGTGCGAAGATGTAGCTGGTGGGTCCCAGCAGTCAGGGGGGTGAATCGTTTTTTGCCTAGACGCACTTCCTTGCGTGCGAAGATGTAGCTGGTGGGTCCCAGCAGTCAGGGGGGCGAATCGTTTTTTGCCCGGACACACTTCCTTGTGTGCGAAGATGTAGCTGGTGGGTCCCAGCAGTCAGGGGGGAAACGTTTTTTTCACGAAATACGGTGGCCCGTCCGTTGGGTCCCTGTTATCATGTGGAGGAATAATTATTTTGCTCGTAATAAGGAGGCACTTCCTTGCGGCTGCCGTGGACCCAGCTGTTAGCCTCTCCACGTACAGTACTCTTCCGATGGAATTTGGTCGTTGACCACATTGACCACACCGCGTCGAGAGCACCACGACGATGGACGACGGCGAGGCCTAGGAACGGGACGATGCGGAACCGGAGAAAACGTGACAGTGGATGCCCACACGAAGAGGAGTACGAGTGTTCACTTGTTCGGCTGCGGTGTGAGGTTGTCGTCGCTGCAGAATAACAGGGGGTGTGGGTGAGTGAAGGGATGGCCTGGCCATGGGTGGGAGTAGTATGGGGGCGGTGAGGCCTCCGCAGCAGCACAGCCGACCACAGGAGGCAGGAGCAGGCGGCACGACCGACGCTGCTTTGGGCGGCTGGAGCAAGAAGATCAGAGGTTGAAGAAGCACTACGGCCGTTGGATGGATATCGTACGGTCACTGAAGCTAGAATCGTTTATATTGACTAAGTTGACAAATCCCTTGGTACGCGCCAACTTAGTAGGCCCACAGGTCAGCCTCCGAAATGGTGCGCCCCAGATGTCAAGGGGAGGAATCATTTTTTGGGCAGCCGAAGCTAAGAATATCTGAGATTGAAGAAGAAGCACGACATCCGTTGGATAGACATCCAACGGCCACTGCTGCTAGAACCATGTGTTGACTATAATAAGTTGACAAAGCCTTGCATACGCATCAACTTATTTTTTTAGGGGACGCGTCCACTTAGTAGGCCCACAAGTGTGTGGTAGAGAACTTATAGCCGATTTGTGATTTGTAAGAATGTACAACCCATTTTTGAATTTTAATGGAATTTACTACAGCTCATTTACAGTTTGTTAAAAGTATAGCCCATTTTCTAGCTAGGACAATGATTAATAATTTCAACCAACCGTTCAAGACAGAATTCAATAAAATTTCCCACATTTTGATGGGATCCGAAATATTTTTATCCCAAAATTTCTAGTCAGATTAAATATAAATTTGTATTACCTAAAAATCCAACAAAACATTGCGCGCGCAACAATGAAAAATTAAGATTATCAAAATCCACAAATAATATTTTATAAACTAATTTTGTGTTTGGTGCATTTTTTGTAGTTACTGCCCAGTTTTTATAATTACATCCCATTTATTATTTTTAAAGCCCATTTTCCTGTTAAGCCTAATGGATTCCTCCTAGGAAAGATTTGCAGCCCGGCGGGGCGGAGAATAACAAGTTGACCTTGCCTGGGTATTCCTCAAAAAAATGTATAGCTGGGCTAGCCATTTTCATCTTGAAAAAATTAATATCTGGGCTGGATATCTGGCCTGGGCTAGACGGGCCACAACCCGCCCAGTTAATACCCTGCTCTCCTCTGAACAACAATGAAATCATCGCCAAGAAAAACTCTGCAGTGCTCACGCCTCAAAAACACAAATACTGCTCGAGCTGCTTGGTCCCAGCTGTCGGCCGCACCTTGAGCAATTCTCTCATTTATATTGACTACATAGGTTGACAATGGTGTGGGACCGTGATGTCAGGAAACCAGGAGGAAGCAAAAAAAATATAGTCGTACATAATAAGGAGGCACTTATGTACGTACGGCTATGGCCCTAGTGGGTCCCTACTATCATCCAGTCAAAATAAAGTCATCTCCTGAATCCTCATGTTCGTTGACGATGTTAACAATGCTCGGCGCCACGGCGAGCGCAAGAACTCAAAGGACGATGGAGAGGGCCTCGCGGGCCCTACGGATGGTCTGATACAGCGCCCGCTGCTCATTCAGGAATCCAGGATCATCGGACACCTATGAGCTCCTTCGAGAAACTGAGACGACATGAAACGGTAAGGCCGCGCTTGGGAGCTCTGGTTTATTTCACACCTGTATTAACATACAAGTGTAATTTACTCGTCATCAGAAACAATGCGTAAAATACAGGCGTAATGAAACCAAGGGCCCGAGGTCTGTAAGTAAAACCGGCGGGTTACGCGTGTAATTTGAGAGACCAGTGTATATTTTACTAGTCGAAATCGACCAGCCAAGTGCTTCGCCCGAGATCATATGCTTTTATTTACAAGCATCAGTTTTACAAGCGGTTTTAGTTGGAAAACGATGATCCAATCACGGCCTAAGATGATGAGTTGGTCAGAAGATCATGTGGTTTCACGTCTAACCTACCCAACTTGTCGTATAGGCTATGAATGAAACATAAGACGATGAACTTCTTAAGCACGGAAACAATAGAAGAGGATGACCTTCTTAACAAGAAAATCACTGGCATTAGATCGACATGCAAAACAATACGAAGCATTATTCTCAGGAGGCACGGTGAACAGCTCGTGATGCCGCATGCCACAACATTCCAAGCTCAACTTTGCAATCAAACACAAGGCCTGGCATTACATAGACAATATTCAGAACAAATTCTTAACACAGGAATATCTCAGCAAAGTAACTATTTACTTCTAAACTGAACACAGGAATAGGAAAAAAGAATCAACGCTGCTCACTTCAAAGGGCGTCCCACTCAAAAATATCAAATGCATGTCTTCTGGCTAACATCAATGAGCAAAATTTGACAAGGTTTTCCAATTCCAATATATTAAACTAACGTCTTCTTGCTAACATCAATGATTAAACTTTTACAAGCTTTTCCCATTCAAAATATGTAATGCCTATGATCGTGGAGTCCTGTCATGGCTTCTTGTACTTGTTTGGGCACTTTTTGCCCAGTGCACTCCACGTGTTGTAGAGTTGCCAATGCTATCTGCAGACTAGTCATGTCACCAGCGTCTAATAATACTCTGTAAAGCTTCTCGGTCATTCCTTCTATAATGTAGCACAAACAGTGACTGCTTCTTTCTGCAAAGTGGAACGACCAACTGGACCCAGTAATGCAGCAGTTTGCCTTGGACACATTGGCCCCTTTTGTGCAGTTCAACTAAAATCAAAGTCGGAATAAAACCGAGCTTTAATTTTGATATCCCTGTAAGCAACAATAGGTATAAGGGAAACAATTACTGAGAAATAACTGTTGATGACTTGTACTCCCAGAAGAAAAACATCTATTGTTCTACCTTATCTTAATGGGAAACAAAGCAGGAGAGGAGCAATTATACATCATTGTGATTCATTCATATTGACTGAGACATTATCTTAACAATGCCTTGTTTCAACATGTATAAAGAACAACAAAGCAGAAAAGTACCATTCCTAAAACAATGCAACTAATTCATTTTAATAGAGACATTATCTTAACAATACCTTGGTTAAACATGTAGAAAGAACTAGAAAGCAGGATAGTACCATTCCTAACAAGTGTTGCAGTTTTGAACTAAGATTTATTAGTTAATTAATTCTGAGAGTGGCATTGCTCAATTTTACCAGCAGCATTAGATTAACAAAAAGCATAAACAGTTCCAGGGGACAGTGGGCGCAACAACAACATGTGCTTCCATCTACTTATAAAGGGGGTGATGCAGAGTTTTGTTATAACAAAGAAACAAGCATCATGTTTGGGTTGGAACAATTTTTGCTCACTTAATGGTAAAAGACAACAGTTCAATAGCTTCAATTCAACATTTATCCAAAATAGTACCAATACAAGTAGCACAACATCTCAAAGCACACTGCACCATCATGTGGATGAAAGTCGGTACTGACCTTTCTTGACCAAGATTTGAAAGCACTCAGGAGGAGGATTTGAACAAAATCCCAACATGTATATGAAAATCCGATCTCCTTTTGTGCAGTTCCACCAAAATTAAGCAAAGTTGCCGGTGTGACATTCAAGTTGAACTGTAGAAAACACTCTTAAAACATAAGTGTTTCGCGCATTGAAGCAAAATGTCGCAATAGCAACAAGTTGAATAGATATCCCTGTTTAAACAGAGGCAAAAAAGGAATCAATTACTGGCTAATAAAGGAGGATGAAACATGCAGGCACAAAAATGGTAATCCCGCCAATCCCTAATAAGTGTTGCTGTTTTGAAATAAGATTCAGTAGTTAATTCTGAGAGTGGCATTGCTTACTTTTACCAGCGGCATTAGATTAACAAAAGGCATTAATAGTTCCAGGGGAGAGTGGGCGTAACAACACCATGTGCTTCCATCTACTTATAAAGAGGGTGATGCAGAGTTTGTTGTAACAAAGCAACAAGCATCATGTCTGGGTTGGTACCATTTTTGTTCACTACTTAATGGGAAAAGAGAGCAATACAATAGCTTCAGTTCAACATTTATTTAAAAAAGTACCAATACAAGTAGCACAACATCTCAAAACACACTGCACGATCATGTGGATGAAGGAAATTACCAACCTGTCATGACGCACGCAAGATCACGTACGAATCTACCAACACGAATAGGAAATCCAATCTCTGTTTGTGTAGTTGCACTGAAATAAAGCAAAGTGTTTCGCATAGCAAAAGCAAAATGTCGCAATAGCAAAAAGTTGAATAGATACCCCTGTTTTAACAGAGGCAAAAAAGGAGACAATTACTTGCCGATAAAGGAGGATGAAACAAATAGTGATAGAAAGAAGCATCTAACTTATCTTGGATGGAAAACAAAGTAGGATAGTAGCATTTCTAAAATGGTTGCATTGATTTATATTAACAGAGACATTCTCTTAAAACAACATTCGTTAAAAAAATGTAATTTACTTTTAACAGTGGCATTGCTTCAATTTTCCGGCAGCATTCTTAGATTAACAATAGCAAAATAGTTGTATGGGACATGCCAGCACCATGTGCGTCCACACATATAAATGGGTGATGCAGATTATGTAGCCAAGCAACATATCTGCGTTGGTCCCATATTTTTTCTCTTTGAACCTTTTTCCTATGTGAGGCAGCAAATCTAGTCCTGCACAAACTACCTGACCCCCCAGTTTCTTTCCCTTTTCAACAAAGAGATCGGTTCCTTACAGATGTGTGTACTGGGTTACCCCCCTTTTCCCTTTTCGACCAACAAAGCGGCTGGATAGCCAGTCTATACTACTTTTCGTCCCTCCTTTCCTCATTGAACCACGTCCTAGATTCATGCTTCAGCCCACCGCACCCTTCTTTCCTCTTTGAACCAAGACCTAGATTCGACTACAGATCAAAAAAGATCCACATGCAACTAGAGCAACGACGGTTTCAAAGAAACTTATACCTTAGGGTCATCGGGATGTGGCAAAGCGTGCGGCGGGAGGCCGGATCTGCCCACACTATGTACAACAGCAAGGAAGAAGGGGTCGGTGGCCCTCCCGCATAGGCGCTGGGTGAAAGAGAACAGATTATCCGGCAGTGGATTGCCTCCCTCGCCGAAGGCAATAGAGTGAACACTGCACCTCCTCCCCTTCCCGGTGCAACGGGATCCGGACGCCTCCTTCACCAGCTGTGAGGGGGGAGAGAGAGACAAGAGGCCAACGCAGTCTTGTTTAGATCTGGTGAAGAGGGGGTGAGAGACTGTGAATATAGCAAACCCTAGCAAAGGAACGCCGAGCCTCCAGCGTGTATATATATATATATATATATATATATAGTGCAGCGAGAGTGTGGAGAGTGCAAACCCTAGTGAACAAGCGTTGAGGCTCCAGCTTATATATATACTACTGTAGTACGGACTGAGCTCCGGTACCTTAACTGCACCTGCTTTTGGCTGTATGACAGGTGAGCCAGCCACATTTTGGGCCCACCTGTCATAAACCTAAAGGCAGGTGCACTAAAGTCAATGAAGCTGCATCCATATAGTACTCGTGTATATGACTAATATATAGTGGAGTTGTTTTCTTATTCTCTCCATAACAATAGTTTTAAATTGTGTAAGTACGAAACGAAACTCTTTATTTAACATACAGTGAAGAAAACAACTACTACTTCCGATGAACTAATGATCCATGCATCCTGGTCGCACTTCCTGTCCTTCACATGCGGTACACTACCCTCCCTTAAGTGAACAACCACACATGCGCCAAATTATGGGAAACGTGTGAGAGTGTGTACAAATAAAGAATTTTAATTTCAATTATCGGAAAGGTTTGAGAGTATGTACAGTTTGCCTTCTCTAATAATTATGGTCAAAATTTACAAAGTTTGACTTTAGTCAAATCTAATATGTGGAGTAAATAAAAATGGAGGGCTACTACGTCCATCCGGGTTTTTAGTCCACACCATTTTTTAAATCAAAGTTAATAGCTGGACAAAAAAAATTAAAGGGGAGCTGGAGACAAAGTTGTGAGAAGACTTTGAAATCAATACAAAACTTATGCTCTTAGTACCAACGTCGATCCTTCTTCGAGGAAACATTTGGTTCATAGCTAATTGTGTGATAAAATTGCACCAACGTGAAAGACGACTGCGTCTCCAACGCAACCAAGGTGAACTGACGAAGGATATCATCTTTGTGCGTAACAAGCAAAGAGCACTGATGGAAGGCAGCTTGTTTTTCATTGAAAATCGATCAGCTTCACCAGCCGACGCAACCATGAGGTGCAACCATGAGCATCGATAGGTCATCGTGGTGACGCATCATCCATTTGGCATCAAGTTTGGGTGAGGCACCTATGAAGTTCGACAAATCCTCACTGTGGTTTGTTTCTTCTCAGTAATCAAGCTCGAGGAAGGAAGAACCACGTGGCAGAGGACAGTGAGGCGGAACAACAATGGCCATCCAATTTTGTGCAGTTCCACTAAAATTGAGGAAGACATCCCCGGGTATGGAGATACGCATCGCTGTTTCCAAAAATATAAAAAGGGGATATAGTGTTGTTACTTTGTTTTACAAGATTAACAATGACATCTCAATTGCCAATAAGAATTAATGAAAAGTACACCAACAAACAGAAGCATCATGATTATCTTGATGGGAACTAAACCAGGATACCCGAGAAAAAAGCATTTCTTCATTTAACGAGTGATAGTATTAGATTAACAACAACAATAGGAGCATATGGACAATGAACACACAACCACCATGTACTTTTTGTCGAAACAATATGTATACCTCCACCGAGGCATAAATCAGGACAACTTTTCGAGTGGCATTTCCTCTATAATCTGGACCAGCCGACGAACCCTAGCTACTATACATGGGGAGCTGGGGAGTAGTCGCATAGAAGAAAACCCACACGCAGCAACCTGGGGAGCTGGACCAGTACAAGAAGTTATACCTCAGGTGGGCAAGATGTCGTTTAGGCGGGCGGGTGGGATATGCCCACACGATGGCAGTGAACAAGGGCACGGAGGACCTTTGTCCGTGCCAGCGCCGGCTCCGAGAGGACGGTGTGCATCGGCTTCCTCCATCGCCGACGGCGACAACGTCAACGCTGCACCACCTCCTGTAGCGGACGGGATTCGGCCGGATCTGTGGCCACCGGTGAGGAGAGAGATAGAGTGGACACTGTCATCTTGTTTTGATATGTAGAGGGTGAGAGAGCGAGACGCGAGAAACTCTATCAAACAATAGGCTATAATGGAGTAAAAAAATCTCTCCATAGCAGTGGTTTTAAATAGAATACACGCGTTCCCGTAAAAAAGAAACGAAAACTGGCGGACAATTTTTTAACGTACCAAGGAAGAAAACTCGATCAAAAACACGCCCCTGCTTCCAGGCCGTGAGAGTCGTCGCGCACACACACATAGACATAGACATGCATATCCGTGTTTACGTAAAATTCCATTTCCATCTCCATCTCCAATCATATTTGTCCAACGGGCACATTATTTACGTTGTTAAGCATATATGCAGCAATATTAACGTACAACATCTCTTGTTTGCGGGCGTCTGGACCGCTGCCACGGCCGGTCCTGACCAACCCGAACCCTCTTCATCACCCGCGCGTGCTTCCCGCATGAAACGGTCAGTGCCACATTCATGCCCGGCCAGAGCAGACGCGACCTCTCATTGGCGCCGACATTGAAGCGGCGCGCCGGCCGAGAGAGCGTCGCCCGCACCGCTTCCTGGTGCACGCGACAACTCCGCATTCAAAGGTCGCAATAGCCGGCCACAACATGCATGTAAAAAGTTCTTGGGAGTCCGTGCTACAGCTAGTTATCCTCCCCCAACTCGTCAATCTCTTCCAGTAGTGCTAGTACTCCATGGCGTGATCCATCGACAAGCAGGCGATAAAGTTATTGTATACTCGGTTTGCGGTGAGTGGCATGCCGAGCGACCGTGTGGGGTCGAGCTGTGGAGGAGGGTGAGACACGAACACGACAGACGTGATTTAAACGTTGGTTTTGCTCGATGGCGCGATCCAATGAAACGAAACTTTGGTTTCTCTCCGTTTCCATTTTTTCTCTGGAAAAATGGAAACTTTCCACTCCATTTTCATTCCTATTCCAAGGTTGCCCCGTTACAACATTCCATCAAATACAAAGGAAAACTAATACGCATGCTGATGCATCTCAATGATTCACAGATCATAGCCAATATTTACTTCACAACTAAAGACAAAAGTTGCGAGAGCGTGTACGAAAGAAAAACTATTGATGGGGTCTCTATGACTTAAACCCTAAAACCTAAACAGGATTTAATTTTCTGGCCAGGTAGAATCCGTTGAAGGAAAGACGGCTAGCACCCTCAGATCATACGATGCTTTTGTGCAGTTCCACTAAAATCGAGTTGAGCATCCCTAATGGCAAAGATATTGAAGAAGTGTGATTAGAATAATAGTACTGGCACTAGTTCATGAGACATAAACTCATCGCAAGTAGAAGCCGGTAGAAGTAGAGAAAGATCAACATGGAGATGGAGCTACGTGGGGAGCTGCGGCAGTGGAGCAAGCCGGCTCCAAAAGGAAGATGGACTACCTGGGACATCGGGCTGTAGCTAGAAGGGAGGTTGGGATGCGGCATCAGCCCATACCGCGGTGACCCCCGATTGGGACACACCGACTGTGGGTTTTCTCCCTCGCCGATGTCGACCGCATCTACGCAGAACATTGTTCCCTTCCCCCATATGCGGGATCAGGCCGGATATGTGACCAGCGGTGTGGCCATCATCATTCTATGCTTGTGAAGAGAGCAACCTAAGCAAGCAGGCTTGTAGCTTAGGCTCATGCTAGTGTATATATAGTGGTTTTCTTTTTCTCTCCATACCAACCATTTTATATTGCGTACGTGTCATTGAAGAGTGAAATGATGGTTGCTTCTTCCGACTAACTTATTGTGTGATTTGACTGGTCCTTAGTGGCCCCTACACATACTCCCCCTACGTGTATGCAACAGTCACACGTACACATGGATGCAAAAACACGCGCGACACCCTAATGCATGCATGTCAGAGCACACGACAGAACACACACGGTCACCCTCAAGTGCTCAACCTACATGTGCATGCACACACATACTCAGTCAGGGTGAGCTAGTGACCGTATAAACACCAAAAATATATATATTGAGCGCAATGAGCATATTATGAAGTCCACTGACCGTATTTTTACAAATATACAGTGACAGATAGTGTATTTATCTCGTTTGAAATTAAGCCATATTAACCGGAGAGGAGGCAGCATGGACTAGCATTACTTTGTTGTATCCCGTCAACTTGCCGAACAAGGAGAAGCTTGCAGGACGGGAGAAGCTTGCGCGCGGTGGCTCGCAGGACAAGGAGAAACTTTTAACGAATGCAAGATCTCCCTCGCTCAGGCGGTGAACGTGCAACAGTTAATTCGGTGTCAGATTGCCAGAAACATACATTATACTAGTACTATTATTGTTCGACTTCCCGAAGAGGCGAACAACCAAGCGCAAAGTTTACTAGTAGTACTAGTACTACTACTATAGTCTATAGAGGTATGTACTATACTAGTACTAGGAACTGGATGGAGGAGCGTCTGCACTCTTAGGCTGGCCATAGTGGGGGTAACATAAGTAGTATCATGCACTTGGAACTCGCAAACATGCTTATGTGGCAGGCAATTAAAGAAGAAAGAAATGGTTATAGTAACATAGGTAGATACCGTAACATAATAAATGTGATGCTACTATGTTTCATGCATGGCAATAAATGAGACCACCTATGATACTAATCTATGATACTATGCACTATATAGGTAGTAACATAGACTAGTAACATATGCATGTTACTAGTCTAAAGTTACCCCCCACTATGACCAGCCTTATTATAATATTAAAATGTGATAAAGAAATCTTCACCACATTTGGTTCTCTTCGAGGGTTCTCGCATGTGATAATGCAAGTTGATTGCATGGAACACTCGCCACAATTGTCGCTTAATTCTGGCTCATATACTGTTACAAATAGGAGCGCTCAGTAATATTTCCTCTTTTTTTGTTATTCAGCATGTAAACAGGTCAGCAAACCTTGCGGCGCATCTTTGTGCGAACCGTGCTTGTTGCACTTTGAATGTGGCCGAGAGCTGGCTTGATGAAACACCTCGCTTCCTACTTCTTTTTTTCCGAGGTACCTCGCTTCCTAGTGACCTGTGTCTTGGCTGATCGTCCTAAGAATGCTTATATATGAATAAAGCTCTCTCATTTACCTGCAAAAAAGATTAAGCCATATTAACCGGAAAGGAGAGAGTATGGACTAGCACTACTTTTTGGTGTGTCCCGTCAACTCGCAAAACGAGGAGAAGCTTGCAGGACAAGGTGAAGCTCGCTTACGCCTTTTGACTAATGCAACCTACCCTCGCGCAGGCGGTGGACATGCATCAGTCCATTCGGTGTCAGATTGTCAGAGGCATACACTGTAGTACCCAACATGCGGAGTACCATCATTGTTCGACTTCACGAAGAGGCAAAGAGCCAAGCGCAAGGTTTAGTAGTACGAGTAGTACTACTACTAGAACTGCATGGTGGAGCGTCTATACTCTTATTTTTTTAATCTCTGATAAAGTACACGTTTATTCCGGAGAAGGGCGAAAAACGGCAGCCCAACATGTAATGATGATATCGATCAACCAACCATGCTCGAATATATCTTGGCCTCTGTGCGAGCCTGTCTGCGTGTTCTCGCTCCTCGTCTCTCTCAAGGAACGGCGGGTTGGCCATTTTGCCGTCAATTGAGATCGGTTTGCTCACACTCCTGTCCCACATGTCAGTGATATGCCAAGAGGAGGTGCGTTGACCGACTGGCCATACGTGTACTTGGTTTTGCACTTTCATACTACTCCTCCCTCCGTCACAGTTTACAGGGCGTGCTTCATTATGATGCATTTCTCTCAATGCATTTCCACCACCAGAGAGACTTTAGACGTGTTTGGTTTAATGCTCGACTAATTAGGGCGTGGTAGCCGCAATCAAGTCCACAATTTTCTCTCGATGTACTACTACGGAGTGGAGTGCATGCATGTGTGTACCCGGGGTGGAAGCACTGCATGCATGTGTGTACGCATTATTTCCTCTAGTAATAGACGCCGTGCTATAACTACCAATGCTATTTTTTAGGCCGATCGCTAGTCGCCTTGGTCCCACAGATTTTTTATTTTTTCTGAAGCGTGCTCTATAAATAGTGACGGATGGAGTAGTATGAGCGGATTCAAAAAAGAGCGTATTGATGGTTGCTTCTTCTGAGCAACTTACAGTGGGAAAGGTGGGGCTTATGATTTGACTGCTCATTACTCACTATTAATGTGGCGCAATTACCGGGTTGAGTCTCCCAAGCAGTTGTGCACTACCCCTCGGTTCTTAAATATACTCCGGAGTATTTGTATTTCTAGAGATTTCAATGAGTGACTACTCAAATATTTGTCTTTTTATAGATTCAAATGGACTACTACATATGGATGTATATAGACATATTTTAGAGTATAGATTCACTCATTTTGCTCCGTATGTAGTCACTTGTTGAAATCTCTGGAAAGACAAATAGAGTATTTAGGATCGGAGGGAGTACACATATGAAGCAAAATGAGTGAATCTACACTCTAAAATATGCCCATTTGAAATTTGTAAAAAGAAAAATATTTAGGAACGAAGGAGTATAATTTTGTGCATGGCACATGGACCCGGATGCTGAAGAGGCTTCTGGCAATGCTATCAAGCTTCCAGCATTTGTTTACATAATTGATGTACTATACAAATAATTTTCCAGCGACATGAAATTGTACAATGGTGTGAGCTTTCAGCTTTTGTTCCGTGTGTCTTGCCATCGATGCTCTTTCAGAAACAATAAAAAACTAACTTCCATGCTAATGCATCTCAATTATTAGCAGATCAAAGCTAATATTTACATCACAACTGAAGACAAAGTTGTGAGAAGGTGTTAAATTAAAATTGATCCATACTTTCATTGGCAGCAACGTCCCCCCAGCTCTGTCTAAATCAATAAGGCATGTTGGGAAAAAGTAGTTGTCTGGAGCATGCAACATTCCGATCATTTTGTGTAGTTCCACTAAAATAGAGTTGAGCGTCCCTGTTCCAAAGATATTAAGTGTGATTACGATAATAGAGGACTGCTGATGAAACAATAAACACATAAATAGAAGCCGGTCACCTGTGCAGTTTCTCTTAAGACTAACTAGTTGGAGAAGATTAGGCTCGGAGTTGGATGAGGAGGATAGAGTAAAACTAATCTCCCTTTGTGCAGTCGCACTGAAATGTAGAGACGTTGCCCGTGTGACATTTTAGTACAACTGCACAAAACACTCTTAAGAAAAAAGTGATTTGTGCAGCTCACCAAAAGTCACAATAGCAACGAGGTGAAATGGATAGCCCTGTTTGCAAAAAAGAGGTAGAAAGGAAACAATTACTGGCTAATAACAGTTGATGACACATGCGACAACAAAAAATAAGCATATTCCTTGTCCTAAGGGAAGATAACAACACAGTTGTGTTTGTCTAAAACGGTGTGAGGACGAGATTGCAATATGGAAAGTACGCCGGACGAGCTACGTTTTGGGCAAAGAACTATGGAAGATCCACATGCAGTGACGTGGGAAGACGGGCAGTGGAGCAAGGCCGGAGGGGATACCTGGAGGTCGTTGGGATGTAACTAGGTGAGTGGCGGCGGGCGGAATCTGCCCATACTGCAGACCGAGACGTTCTGCCTCGGCACCGTCGAACGGAGAAACGATGTACTTCCTACCTTTCCCTCGGCGGATGGGATGCGGCCGGATCAGTGACCAACGGTGAGAGAGAGAGAGAGAGGCCACCGCAACCTTGTGTGAGATACTCTGAAGAGAGACAAACCAGGCAGGCAGGCAGGCTCCATTGTATATAGTGGAGCGGACTACCTTTTTCTCCATAAAAATCGTTTTATATTCTATGTACGTGTCATTGAGCACTATAACTTTATTTAAAAATAACGTGGCAACGCATCAAGTCGAACTTTGTTTCATGCACGCGTGGTACCCGACCTCCCTAGGTAAACAACCGCTACAGGCATTCAAATTAGCATGTGGGCTGCCATTTCGTAAAGAAATGAGCTCCACCGTGTACCCGCGCGGGTGTGGCTGGGCACGAAGCATGAGTACATGCATGGTGCACCTATTCTCTTCTTGTATACGTACACCACCTACGTGGGGTTGTGTGAGAGAGATACAAACCTAGAGAGATATAGTGTGTGGGTTCGTGAGAGTTTTTGGGGGGGGGGGCAATCAAAAAAATTTAACATATGCAATGTGTGTTAAATAGAGTCCTGGATATATCATATATAGAGGGGGCAATCCACAAGAAGAGAGTGGAGGTATCATCGGCTTGAGGTGTCCATAGAATCGAAGATAGGGATGATGTGTGTGTGTGTGTGCGCACACGATCGATAAAGAGTGCCATCGAATTTGTGTGTGCCCACATCAAAGATATAGAGTTGCTGGCCTACTAGAACGTGAGAGGGGACATGTGCAGTTTGTCTCTGTGGCATGGATACCTACCTGTAGCGCTCGACTATCGGTGTGTGGTGGGGGAGAGGGAGGCCTAATTAACTATAGAGGTATAATGGCTGGTATATGTGTGGAGGAGGAGATAGGCCTACCTCATGTATTAAGGAGATCGATCTACCTCATGTATTAAGGGAGATCGATCGGCATCCATGCATATGTGTAGGAGAGGAATACGGTTGGGAGAGAGATGGAGCTAGAGTGCTGGAGGGGGTGGTGGTGGAGTTGCTTCTAACAAATGGTGGGATAGGCTTCCTAGACAAACGGAGGGCACGCCCGCAATATCAATAAGAGAGGAGATGGATGCTTGTTGTCTGTGCACGTGTGTGTGAGAGAAGGGTCAGGAGGCATGCACGAATGATGAGGGGGGACGATATGGTTGTGGTAAGCAGACGTAACTACATAGGAAGATCAATCGCCCTTTGTTAGAGAAAAGAGAGACATAACTTCTGAGGTACGTCGATCGATGGGGGGGGATAGTTAAAGTCGATCTAGGTATATGTTGGGAGATCGATCGGTATACATGCATGTGTGTGTTAGAAGCAAATGAGGCATGGGGTGAAGGATAGAGAGAGGGAGAGGGATGCATCTAGGAGGTGGTACGAGAGGCATACTATATCGAGGGGGAAGGAGTGTGCAAGTACGAGATCGATGAAAAGAGTGGTGGGAGTGAGGCATGGGCGGTGATAAGAGAAGAGGGGAAGGTTGTGTTTGTGCTAGGCACACCTGGCTAGAGAGGCATATCGATCGATGTGTGCCGTAAAGAAGGAGCTGGGGGGCCTACACACACCATGGGTGAACGACCTAAAGTGAAAAGACGAATTTGCACGATGGAGCTAGAGAATTCTAAGGGAGGGTGAGAGAGATGCGGGCGTGAGCATGCACGAGAGAAAGTTAGCGCTAGCTACAAAGATAAGAGGATTGTGTGGGTGTAAAAGACGAATAGAGATCATACTTCATTATAAAAAGCAAATTCGGATATTTGAAGAATTTATCATAGTGTTTTAAACCGACGCATGTGTGAATATATATAACGGTGATACACATGGTGTGGTTATGAACATGTTATACTACATATAATATATTTTATCTCTACTCTTATAAAAAACGAAGTTGTTGATGATGGTGTGCCTGCCATCCTGCAATATAGGTCGTCTGATTTATATCTGGCGGATAGGAAGGAAACTATGGCAATTTTGAAAAAGGATACCCACACCCCTCTCCATATTTGCAAATTAGGCCCCTTGATCATGTTGATGTTCTGTGGAACGCGTGGGCATCTTGCTAGTACTACGTAATACATAGAACATTGATTATAATTTGGGATAATGTGTGGTTTTGCAGCTCAGGTCTAAATACTTTTCATAATGTAGGGGGCGGGGCACTGTACTTTGTGTGGTAAACACGATGTACGTATGGAACATGGTTTAGATTATGAATATATAGTTAGTACATCAAATGTACTATTATTTGGAATCAACATTAAGTGTATTCAAAAAATAGAATTCGAGTTCATGTAGTACACATAGTTCATATCTATCTCTATAGTAATCATGTGGTGTGTTATTAAGGTAATACACGAATGATGCTTGAAGTTGGCAACAATCATGATTGTAGATTCTTATTGAAATAGAGAAACGAATTCAAATTTAGTTCGAATTGCAGCGGTAGTATAGACATTTGGAATGCACTAAAATGTTGGTATGTGTAGGTTACATGCATTATACAGCAAGCGAAAAAATTTAATTGGACATAACATGGATTCATACTCCCTCCTTCCATCTATATAAGGCGTAATGAGTTTTTTAAGACCGCCTTTGACTATTGACAAGATTAATAGTATATGACATGCACAATGTGAAAATTATATCATTGAAAGAACCTTTCGTAGACGAATTTAACAGTGTGCTTTGTGTAAGTTGCATGCCATATATATTATTGCTCTAATATTTGGTCAAAGTTAGCATTGAAAAATGCATTAGGCCCTATATAAATGGAAGGAGGGAGTAGCTTTGAATAGCATTTGTATAGTAAAACGGGCCAAGACTCTCTCTTTGTGTGGTGTGAATAGTTTTATTTTTTTCGTTTTCTTTTTGGTTGAGGGAAGTGCTAATTGATTTGGTACGCACAAGTACAATATTACTACACATTAGGCTTGTCCCTAAAATTCAACCCGCGTCTTGTTATATCCCGAAAATTCAGATATCGTGCTCCCAAAACTGGCTCCTTCACAACCCGCGCCTTGCTATCCCGAAATTACAACGTGCATGAAAACTCCCTCCAGCTGCCAAATCCCGACACGTGAAATCCCCCTTCTAACCCTGAGCCGAAAGGGCCGCTAGTTCAAATCGATGGGGGGTACTTTTGTAACACACCCTACATTTTGGACAAGCGTGTCCCTAAGTCATGGTTCACCCCCTCCCATTGCCCCCTTTTCGCCATTCGAACTCCCAGCCGCCATAACCTCTCCGCTCCAGCCGCAAAACCCCGCCCTCCTCCATCCGCCACCTCACCACTGCCTAGCCGGAGCCTCTTCCCCGACGATGTCGTCCACCGCAACAGCTCGACGTCCCTCGTCCACCTCCCCGGATGAGGATTCGCCATCCATATCGTCGTCCTGCCAGTTCAGCCGCCCCGTCCTCCACCACCAAGGAGCTGCTCCGATGATCGCCTCGTCTATCGCGGCTGCTCCATCCACACAGTGCCGCCTTAACCTGCTCCACCGGAACTGCAACATCCTCACCGACTCCTCGGATGATGCCGAGGCCTACTCAGTGCCACCAAAGAGGTTGTACACTTATCACATCGCACCTTCTCCTTAGCTCGACCTCCCGGCGCCGATGGTGCTCCATCCCGCACCCCCATGGAGCGGCAACCTTGAAGCCGGCGCCGCGGACGACATCTCCACGGCGGCTCTCCCCCAGTGCGAGGCCCCTTCGGTGGTGGCGTCCATACCAGCCGGATCTGCTTCTGCTGCTCCGGCTCTCACTCGCTCGCTCACGCTGCTGCTGCTGCTCCGGCTCTCGCTCAATCGCTCGCTCGTCGCTCGTGCTGCTGCTCTGCTCCGATTTAGCTACACTTCAGTCGACTGAATCGACTTTTGGGTCAGTTAATTTTCAAGGGTTGGGGGGCTCGCCGGAGTTAAGGAAGAACCACCCGCAGCGGGGACAGGGGCTCGCCAGAGAGGTACCCCACTATCTATCTTAGGGTTCAGGGTAGGGGCGGGGGCCTAGAGGGCTGGCCGGGGCGGCGGCGGACCGGCGGTGGGGACTTGTTTCGGGGCAGCGAGGCGGCGCTGGGGCCGGCGGTTCGGCCGGTGGTGGCTGGCGGCTCAGGGGGTGCATGTTGAAGATGAACTGTAGGCCCTCCCTAAACTACATGTCAAGTGCCTCTCTGCTACCATTGCATTCAGTTTCGACAGTAGCATTCAGATTCCACAGTAAATTTCAGTTTCGACAGTTAAGTTCAGAGTCAACAATTTTTACCTCATCTGTTGTAGTCAGGTGGTTTTTGGCGATGTAAATTTTACATCTATTTTACATCATCTATTGGAGATGCTATTAGAATCCCACTTGAGATTGATGATGTTTGTCTTGTGTTGCTTCAGCCTTGACGTCTTATGGCTCACTGGAGCTGCTCCAACGACAGAATGATCCATCACAACAGAGCAGTGCCCTAGACGCTGTCTACCGATTCCTCAGATCTTCCTCCACACCTCTGACAGCCACCTCTGCCTCAACTGCTTCATCGACCAACTCAATGATGCTGAGGTCGACATGCTATGCCAAAGAGGTTGTACACTTGTTGCATCACTTATTACTATACATTCATGTCGATCCATTAGGGCTATTTTGGTTCAACGAAAAAACATAGAATAGGGAATTTTCCAATGGCACTCTGTTATTCAATTATTCATGCATTTTGTTGAAAGGAATGAAGCAAAAGATCCACCTAGACCTACTTTTCAAAATCCTATGCATGAAAACAAGACCAAGTGCATTGGTGGCAGAATAACATTCTAACTGTACACGCTTTCATATGGTTTCACTTTATTTTGGCCATGTTTCTTTGCATTCCTCTGCTCTTCCAATTCCTGTAAACCAAACTCCCAAGTTGACAGAAATCCTGTGTTTACAAATGCTCTGTTTACCATGTGCATTCCTATCCTATTCCGGTGTTTTTCCTATCCATGCGTTTTAAGAATCATGCAAGCCAAATGAGTCCTTACAGAATTACTTTAGTTACAAGTAGGTGTCGAAGGGAACTTTGTGTGGTTTGTCCTGCTCCTGCCGCGACATCGTCCACCTCACCTGAGCTGCTCCATCGACAGAAGCATCCACCAAACCAGACATCACGACTCCTGACCGTCTTTCGCCGCCTCAGATCTCCTTCCCTGCCGCCGGCACCCACCGCAACGGCATCACCATCATCAACTCAACAGATGAACCTGAGGAGTACATGGGTCCACAAGAGAGGTCGCACTCTTTTGTTTCTGCTTATGTTATGCATTGCTTAAAATTACCTGCTACTTTATCGTCCTGTTCACATCTTGGACTCCAAGTCAGGTCCAAATTAATGTTCAAACTTGAGTTCTAAATTAGTTGCGGGGCACATATCAAGGCAGCAATGAATAGTATGTCTGTCTAATATCTGGTTCACCTAGGGTATGCCTATGTTGTTCATCTTGGGTGGGAAACAAATAGTAAAGCAATCATCATCTGTCTTTTTATTAAATTAAAGCAATCATCAGCTTGCTATCATTATTTTTGGATCCATCCACTGGTTATTACCATCACTCTAAATTTTTGCATGCTCTCCTTACATAATCTCACCATATTTTTTTCGTATGCATGTCAGATATTTTACACAGTCATGCTGAACATGCAAAGAAAAAGAGAAGAGTTTTGCGCGGCAATACAACGTCATGCAGACATCGCTCCATGGTGGGTTCAATGGCAAACCCTCCCCACCCCTCTCCAGATTGTAATCCAGAGGAAGATATCTGTTTTGGGGCAGATTCAGACGCCGCTGACCACTCCTATTTACCCCCCAAGGTGTTTGCTCTACCTTGGCATGATGATGTTAGTCATATCATGCATATGTTGCCTTGCAGTGCCTACTTTTGACATCATATATGTCATCTGCTTAGTTTAGACATGTTCTGTAATGCCACCTGTTTAGTTTCTATATCATATATGGGAATTATGCAGTCTCATGTCTTTTAGCCAGCCATAATATATGTAAAATGTGCAATGCCATCCTGTTTAACCAGGCATCATATATTTGAATGATATCTTTCCCATCTTTTTCTTCATTACATTTCCATTTGTCAACAATGTTTGTACATTAAACTACTCTTCATGTGAATCATCCATTTGGGTGGGAGATGGAAAAATCTGGAGTGAAAACAAGGCCTTCAGAGCAGACAGTGCTACCTGTCAAAGCAGATCTCTTGTTGGGTCCCGATAGCTCCTCAGAGATGGATTCAAAGATAGATGACCAGTCCTATTCCCCCACCGAGGTGTATGCTCAAACTTGGCACGGTTATACTGCTCATATCATGCATATGGTGTCTTGCATTGCATAGTTTAGACATCATATACACAATATTCAACACCATGTTCTTAGTTCAGAAATCATATTGAATGCCCTCTGTTTAGCATATAAATCACATATGTGAATTAAATGATGCGATCCTGATTACTTAGATACCATGTAGGTGAATTATGTCATGGGATCCTGTTTAGTTATTCATGATATCTTTGAATTATGTTATGCTATGCTATCCAGTCTAGAAAGACATCATATATGTGAAATTATGTCATGCTATCCATTTTAGTTAAACAATATACATGTAAACTATTTAATGCCTTTTTTCCACACTATCTATTGCATCTGTCTCTCATACAATGTCTGTATATTCAACTATGTTTCCTGTTTATCAGCCATTTGAATTGGAGTGGGTGATGCCAGTATCCAGCGGACTAAAAACACGGTCTTTAAATAAAACAGTGCTACCTCTTGGTGGAGATAGCACCCCGGTTGTACATGCACAAGAACCATCCCTACCACACATAACCCAATCTCTCGCAGATTGTACCCCTACTGCGATGGACAGAGAACCAGGTTCACCCAATCTAACCCCAACCCTAGCTGATAGTAACCCAGTTCCTGTTGACACAACACCATCTCCACCACAGAGCTCCCAAACAAGAGCAATTAGTAAGGCAGCTCCAGTGCCCAAAGGGCCAGTACTACCACGGTGAACCCCAACTCCACCAGTTAGTACGCCTATTCCTGTGGAGGAAGCACAACCAGCTAGTCGTAGTTTAGCAGCTATCGCATTTGATATTATTAAATCGTATGTGCGTATCTTCCCATCTTGGAAATATTATACTAAAGATGAAGGAAATGCTAGTTGCAGGTGTTTGTCCAGGAGTTATGTGTAAGTAATGTTATTCATGGCAATTACTTTTCTTTGTCCCATACATCCTACCTCCATGATGGTTATAATACAGCAAATTTTCCCATTTTTCTCTATAGAGAAGGACCGATTTTGAAACTCAGGATGAGGTAAACTGTGCTAATACCTCTGCTATCTTCAAGAGTGCTTGGTGGCAGTATCGGAATTACCTGAAGAAAACGTACTTCACTGGCAAAGGAACTCATCAAATTCCCTTATGTTCTCCTGAGACACATTTACTGGACGATGACTGGGAACACCTTGTTCTGTACTGGTCCCGAACCAAGAATGTGGTAAGGTCTATGAGCTCATTTTCTATTTTTAAGTACTATATTCTTGCGTCTTACTGTACTCTGTTCATGTAGAACAAGTGCCTAAACCTGAAGAACAACTATTCTAATTTAAGATTCCATTGCTATCATAGTTCAAAAAAGCGCTAGGTGTTAATTGTGTGTTTTGCGTAGGGATGGCACCTGCAGGGTTTGGGTACGGGTTGAGCCACCCCATACCCTTACCCATCCCTTCTAAGCTTACCCATCACCCTTTCCCATACCCGTCAATGGGTATATTTTTTCCCACACCCTTTACCCGACAGGGTAGATGGGTATCCGTGGGTAAAATTACCCATGTTTGCAAAGCATCACTTTGAACAACTCATTGTCATAAAAAACAACATATAACTATAATCTATAAACAACAATAGATTATAACAACAACACACATTTTTAAACAACAACACATCATAAACAACAATATATTTAATAAACAACATCACTTTCTAGTAAACAACAACACATCAAAACATCAGTGTATTGTCATATATTTTGAGTTCACAAATTCATAACAAAGTGAAGGAGTTCATATGAATTTTATATGGGTACATGGGTACGTGGGTATGGGTTATATGATCCCATACCCGTACCCGCTCTACCCGATGGGTTTAACATTTCCCTATTTATATATCCATGGATATTTTTTGTCCCATACCCTTACCCTAATAGAGTTTTTACCCGCAGGGTACGTAGGTAATGGGTACCCATTGCCATATTTGGTTTTGCACCGCCTTGCGCTTTACTGACCAAAGCGCATGCTTATGCGCAGTTATGCACATATTAAGCATAGTTATGCGCAATGCGTTTTGCCAACGCCTAGAGCCTAGGCGCGCCCTTTTAACTATGATTGCTATCGTGCATACTGCTTTGCTCTTGTATCACTGTATTTACTCATACAAACTTATTTTTAAATTGAAGGATCCAATCGAAACTCCAATGGCACAACAGGTATGTTCACACATGTTTCTTTAACAGGTTTGCTCTTATCAATAGCTCTGTTGATTTCAATTTCAATTGTGTATACAGTTGACTTCTCATATCATGCATATTACTAGCATCACAATAGAGCCAATAGTGTTGTTGTACATGTAGACCCGTGGTACCCATCTGAAATCTTGTTGTGTCGTGTAGTTTCCCACACTTTGTATTCTTTCACTGCTGCTTTGTCTTGAACTGATATGATTTGAACCGTGTCTCTATTTTGATTTGGCAAGACAATGCAGTGACCATAGGACATAGATATATGTTTGTTTGATGCTTTTATTATGTACTAGTACTTGGCAATAGAAGAATTGGTAGTTTAATCTTGTCCACCTTACTAATGAACTGGTTCACCGAAATGAGTTTCATATACTAGTACATGCTAAACCTGTTATGTGTCTGCTTGTTTCTTCTTTTAGAATGCTGACAGAATATTGGGGAAGAGTGCCTTATTAAGCAATGGTAAAGGAAGTAATGCAGATCAGGTTCAGGATAGTGATACATCCTTGTTGGTTGATACGTCCATTTTGCATCATGCTTTTATATCAATATTTATTGCATTATGGGTTGTTACTACACATTATATCTCAATACTTATGGCTATTCTCTCTTATTTTACAAGGTTTACCATGAAGAGGGGGGAATGCCGGCTGCTGGAATTCTGGCTCGAAAAGGAGCAAACATTGGGAACCTATTCTACACAGCTCCAAAAGTCCTGAAACTCCACGAAACAACCTTTTGGAATTATTAAGAATTTCTGAGCGAAAGAAATAGGCCAGGGGGCCCACACCCTGTCCAGGAGACAGGCGGGCGCACCCCCCCTATAGGGTGCGCCCATATCTCCTGGGCCCCCTGGTGGGCCTCCAGCGTCCATCTTCTGCTATATCATCACTTTTACCCTGGAAAAATCGTGGGCAAGCTTACGGGACGAAACTTCGCCGCCACGAGGCGGAACCTTGGAGGAATCAATCTAGGGCTCTGGCGGAGCTGTTCTGCTGGGGACACTTCCCTCCGGGAGGGGGAAATCATCACCAACGTCATCACCAACGATCCTCTCATCGGGAGGGGGTAAATCTCCATCAACATCTTCACCAGCACCATCTCCTCTCAAAACCCTAGTTCATCTCTTGTATCCAATCTTGTATCAAAACCACAAATTGGTACCTGTGGGTTGCTAGTAGTGTTGATTACTCCTTGTAGTTGATGCTAATTGGTTTACTTGGTGGAAGATCATATGTTCAGATCCTTTATGCATATTATTACTCCTCTGATTATGAACATGAATATGCTTCGTGAGTAGTTACGTTTGTTCCTGAGGACATGGGTGAAGTCTTGCTATTAGTAGTCATGTGAATTTGGTATTCGTTCGATATTTTGATGAGATGTATGTTGTCTTTTCCTCTAGTGGTGTTATGTGAACATCGACTACATGATACTTCACCATTATTTGGGCCTAGAGGAAGGCATGGGGAAGTAATAAGTAGATGATGGGTTGCTAGAGTGACAGAAGCTGAAACCCTAGTTTATGCGTTGCTTCGTTAGGGGCTGTTATGGATCCATATGCCTAATGTTGTGGTTAGATTTACCTTAATACTTCTTTTGTAGTTGCGGATGCTTGCAATAGGGGTTAATCATAAGTGGGATGCTTGTCCAAGTTAGGGCAGTACCCAAGTTCTGGTCCACCCACATATCAAATTATCAAAGTACCAAACGTGAATCATATGAACATGATGAAAACTAGCTTGATGATAATTCCCAATGTGTCCTCGGGAGCTCCTTCATTATCATCAGAAATTGTCCAGGCTTATCCTTTGCTACATAAAGGATTGGGCCACCTTGCTGCACTTTATTTACTTTATTTACTTGTTGCTCGTTACTATTTATCTTATCACAAAACTATCTATTACCTACAATTTCAGTGCTTGCAGAGAAAACCTTACTGAAAACCGCTTATCATTTCCTTCTGCTCCTCATTGGGTTTGACACTCTTACTTATCGAAAGGACAATGATAGATCCCATGCACTTGTGGGTCATCATTGGTCTCCAACAAAGCTGCTAAAACAGCTAAGGAAGACTATCTTGAAGACAGTGAGACAACCCCAAAGTCCTGTCATGGTTTAGTGTTCGAGTTACTGGCCACTACCGCTTGCACAAGCTATTCAAACTCATTGTCTGAATCAATTCGGTTTCTTGAGTCTCAACTACAAGCTGAAAGACATCGATCAGCTGTGCTGCGACAAGAAGCGGAAGGACTGCGGAAGTCCCTGGAGCATTCAGATGCATACTTTCTGGTGCAACAACAAGCGTTGGAGGATTTTAGCACCAAACAGGACAAAGCTAATTAGCTTGCTAACCTTATTGCCAGCATGGTGGATACCCAGGATAACATTTCTTGAGCTCTTCTGAAGTTGTTTCAGGTATGCTCTTGTTTTGCTGCCGCGTTTATTTACACTGGTGGCCAATTTTGACGGCCAGTGTATGTAATATGTTGCTTTGTTCCCTATACTTGCAGTGGTAGCGAACTTTGATGCCCAGTGGATGTAATATGTGTAATAGCGGTAATAGGCTAGCATTAATTGATTGCTTATTTATTTCCTTATTGTCTTGTTTAGTTGTTTACTTGTAGTCACTACAGTTCTTTTTATGTGTTTTTCTAGTGGCCACAATAGCCTATTTTTGGTAACTAGGCCAAAATAATCATGATAGCACACAGACTATTGTAACCATGGGCCTCCTACGGGCCGTATGATCCATGGGCCTTCTACGGGCGTAGGATCCATTGGCCTTCTATACGGGCCGTAGGATCCATGGGCCTTCTACGGGCCATAGGGTCCATGGGCCTTCTACGGGCCGTAGGATCCATGGGCCTTCTACGGGGCGTATCATAATTTCGCCAATCATGGGTCGTACTATTCATGGACCATAACGGGCCGTTAATAGTCCGTATTTGATAACTGTATGAAAACAGCCCAACGGTTTTTTTTACATGAAAACGGCCTAATGTATTAACGGTCCACAAACGGGCCAACTGTAACGACGGGCTGAATTTGGCCCATAAGCAGAAAATGACAATAACGGGCCGTAAGTAACCGAATGCTGCAAATGAGCCCAAGAATAAATGGGCCCTGAGAAGGCCGAAAGATAACTTGGGCTAGAAACGGCCCAGTGGAATAATGGGCCGTTAATGGGTATAAAGTGATACACTGTTCATTACGGTCCAGTTTCACCACGGGCCGTTAATGGGCCAAGAGTTACAAAGGGCCTCATATGGGCCGAAAGAAGTCATGGGCCACACATGGGCTGGAAGTTAAAATAGGCTAGAATCATATTGGACGGCCCAGATGACGCAACTGGGCCTAATTCAGATAGGGCATAACGGGCCCTGGGTTAGCGGGTTGTAAATGGGCTATATGCGGACATGTCGTTAACAGGCTTTCTGTGGGCTAGCCCGCCACCTTTTGACAAAGTCAAACGGGCCGGCCTTTTCACAGGAATGGGCCTCTGTTGGGCCGTGCCATGTGTCGACGTATCATAGGCGCCTTGGGTCCAATGAGTGGATGACATCTGTCCCAACGGTGAGCCGACACGTGTTTCCTCCAACCAATGATGATTTTACACATGGAAAATCCCCATTGGTCGGGGCTATTAACGGGTTATCGGATCCAAAACTGGACCCGATAGCTTAACGGCGTTCTGTTATGGTGGATGCCACGTGTCGGTCACCCTTAACGAAAGCACTTCTGTGACGCGCGATTTATCGTCATGGAAGTGGACACTTCCATGATGATAATTTTGGTAATGTCATGGAACACTTCTACAACAACACAGGTATGACTATCTTGATTCTGTCATAAAATCGTCATGGATGTACATGCATGACAGAAAACGTGACCTACTATGACAAACACGTATCATCACAGAAGTGTATTTTTTTGTAGTGTTAATGGCCGAACGAGCACCCATGGTGAAACTGCCAAGCCGGAGGGTTTTCCCTAAAGCTAGGGCTCCTCCGGAAGTGATAATGTCCTTGATGACAAGGCGAGGCATCAACCCTTATGTCGACGACACAGTAGAACTCTCAATGAAAGCACCAATGTCGGTGTCAAAACCGGCAGATCTTGGGGTAGGTGGTCCCGAACTGTGCGCCTAAGGAGAGAAGGTAACAAGGAGGCAGGGGACACGATGTTTACCCAGGTTCGGGCCCTCTTAATGGAGGTAATACCCTACTTCCTGGTTGATGGACTTTGATGAGTACGGGGGTTACAAGAGTTTATCTACCTCCAGATCGTAGTGGCTAAACCCTAGATGTCTAGCTTGTATGATTGTGATTGCCCCTACGAACTAACCCTCCGATTTATATAGGCACCGGAGGGGGCTAGGGCTATACAAAGTCGGTTTACAAAGGAAGGAAACTACACATTCAGACGCCAAGCTTGCCATCCATGCAAAGGAGAGTCCCATCTGGATACGGGAGAAGGCCTTCGGGTGTGTATCTTCACGGCTCGTCAGTCCGGCCCAGGTCACATAGGCCGACTCTCCGAGGACCCCATAATCCAGGACTCCCTCAGAGGCTTCTCCAATTACTTAATGCTTTGCCTGATCGTCCACTTAAGAATAATGAAATACTTGATAAATTCTATAATAGATTAATGGATGCTTCTAGGGATTTCCTAGATAGTTGTGTTGGTTGTGTTTTCAGGGAAAGAACTGTTAAACAAGCTGAGGAATTATTGAATAACCTATTGAAAAATTATGATGATTGGACTTTTCCTGAACCACCACCTAAACTGTTTGGATACTTAGCATGCAAATTCAAAAAAATTCCTACGCTCACGCAAGATCTATCTAGGAGATGCATAGCAACAAGAGGGGGAGAGTGTGTCCATGTACCCTCGTAGACCGAAAGTAGAAGCGTTTACTTAACGCGGTTGATGTTGTTGAACGTCTTCTCGTTCCGACTGATCAAGTACCGAACGTACGGCACCTCCGAGTTCTGCACATGTTCAGCACGGTGACGTCCCACGAGCTCTTGATCCAGCAGAGGGTCGAAGGAGTAGATGAGATATACTATTGTTAGGTTGCTAAATATTTTGGACATCTTCCATAGTTCATAAGGGGAAGAAAAATTGGGATAAGATATCTTAGCGAGGTTAGAGCAGTAAGCATGTTGTTTTATCGGAATAATATAAAACTGTATAGAATTGTGTTGTAGAAAAAAAATGCATGCTAAGAACTGACCACTAATT
Source organism: Triticum dicoccoides (assembly GCF_002162155.2). Classification (NCBI taxonomy): domain Eukaryota; kingdom Viridiplantae; phylum Streptophyta; class Magnoliopsida; order Poales; family Poaceae; genus Triticum; species Triticum dicoccoides. The sequence goes on along the minus strand of NC_041381.1, from coordinate 604,317,203 downwards.
GAATGGTTAGGAGGATGTTCATATTCCAATCCATCATAGATCAAACATGCTTTGGCATATCATTAAGGTGAATTGTTCCTTTCAGTGAAAGGTGGCATTTTTGTCCGAAATATCTATTTTAAATCTTTAACTCCAATTTAATCTTTAGTGGATGTTGCATGACTACAGATGTATGTGTGTGGGGCTATGGGTCTATGTTTGTAAGTGCATCTCCAGCAACTGCCCCATTATAGGGCAACACTGCTTTTTGGGGGCTTCAGGGGCCAAAAAACCTCTCCAATAGCTACCCCCAAAAAACGAAAAGTGTAGCAAAAAATGTTTCAGGCTGCCCAAAAACAAGGCACATGTGATGTATAATTTAGGGCACAAAGGCTGCTTCCCAAAACACAAAACACATCGCCTGATCGCCCAACTACCAATGTTCTTCCCGCTTGATGTTGCCGCCCCGCCTCCCTCCTATGCCCGACCACCGCCGACAACCATACCGCCATGGAGGGGGCCTTAGAGGACACCTCTAACCTTACAGCACTCACCAGCGACCCCACACCATCGTTACTGGTGGTCCTCGCAGGGTGGTGGCAAGGCTGCTCAGGTGGCTGCTACTATGACCACTCCTCACAGTCCTGAAAGCCCTCCCACATCACTATCATCACTACCCATCTCCGCCCCTTCCTTCTCCTCCCCCATCTCTGGATCGAACAGGTGAATGACCACAGAAGGCGCGTGGTGCACCTCGCCTCCTTCTTGAACTACCGCGGGGGAAACTGTCTGTTGCTAGGGCTTGGCCAGGCGAAGGCAACAAAAGATGGAGCTCGTATCGAGCAGAGGTCCCGCGAGGCGCGCGCCAGCTGAAGTGCTTGTCCTGTGGAGCATGACTTCACCATGCTTCAGTTTCAAGAGTTAAAAATCCATTTTAGACTTTAGACAAAGTCGACAATAGGTTCAGTATTGGAGTGTCATTTTTTAAGGTGGTTGTTGGATACGATGCTTTCTCGTGCAAAAAAACACTTTCCGTGCTTTAAAACTTACTACAACCGCTTTTTGGTGCCCTAAAATTGGGCAATTGTTGGAGATGCTCTAAGGGTTTATTTGGATAACAAGTATTTAGGAAACCAATTTTTTATCCTCACTTAATAGCGTAAAGAGGATGTTGATTAGTTGTCCTATTTTAGGCATCGTTTTGGGCTCGAACTGAAATTTAGGGTACCCAAAAGCGTTGTTCTGGGCACAACATATTGCCATCTCCAACAGTTGTCCTATAATAGGAGCACCAAATAGGGCATAACTGCTCCAACAGTATCCCTAAAATAGGGTACTGCATGACAACCGCGCTACTAGTTGTTTACATATGTATTTGAATAAACTATGGATTTAGCTAAATTTAAAATACAAATTTTTGCACCACAACTAGGCAAGATCACTACACACATAAAACAATAACATATGAAATTCAACTTCAAATCCGCATATCAAGTTCAAATGTAAAATCACAAACATAGTGCATGATCAACACAAACAAGAGTGCATGACCATCACAAACAAAAGATACATAGTCTCTCAACCCCCTTACCACTCGTGCTTTCTTTCTCCTCGCCATTGGCTTCATGCTCACCATTGCCTTCTTTTACTTCATTGACGTGCTCTATGCCATTCATGTCGTCACCCATCCTCCCATGCCATTTTTGGCACCATCCATATGTCCAAAGTCACATCCCACACCATTCATCGTACCTCCAAAAGCCACCTCACCTAAAACCCAAGCCACCTCCCATCATGCTCATCAAAACCCACATGTATCCTCCCATGCGTCCTCCCATGTCGCTCATGCTACCACCCATGGCATGCCCCCATGACATCACCCATGTGTAAATAGCCCAGAGTAATACTAATTATTATATTTGCCTATTATTATTATTATTTATGCATCATCCGCATTGCATCGACAACATGTTGCCTTTGTATTGGATTGTCCGGGTGATTTCCTCTGATGACGAGGAGGACCAGACACCGCCGCGGTAGCAGCTTCTCTCTCAGCAGCCGCACCTCCGAGAGGCTATAGTGACGGACGGGGGTTCATCCATCAGATCGAGTTGCTAACGGAGCGGTCAGTCTGTGAGCAAGGTCTGGCGCTGCCCTCTTAGCCGCGCGCCATCAAGGAGGAGCTGCACTCTCCGCCACACTTCTGCATCAAGCAGGAGCCGGCGTCGCCTCTCCGTCGCATGAAGTAGGAGGCAAACTTGCCTCTCTATCATGTACCATGTGCCATGAAGCAGGACTGCACTCCCCACTGAGCTTCCACGTCAAGTAGGAGCCGACGTCAACTCTCCCCCGTGTCAAGCAGGAGCTGGCGTCGCTGCCATACAGCAACTTGTGTAGCTAGGAGGAGCTATCGCCCGTTGTCGGTGTCAAAACAGGCGGATCTTGGGTAGGGGGTCCCGAACTGTGTGTCTAAGGCTAACAGTAACAGGAGGCGGGGGACACGATGTTTACCCATGTTCGGTCCCTATCTATGGAGGTAATACCCTACTTCCTGCTTGATTGGTCTTGATGAATATGAGTATTACAAGAGTTGATCTACCACGAGATCGTAATGGCTAAACCCTAGAATTATAGCCTATGATTATGATTGTTGTTGTCCTATGGACTAAACCCTCTGGTTTATATAGACACTGGAGGGGGCTAGGGTTACACAGAGTCAGTTACAAAGAAGGAGATCTACACATATGAATCGCCAAGCTTGCCTTCCATGCAAAGGAGAGTCCCTCCCAGACACGGGACGAAGTCTTGAATCTTGTATCTTCATAGTCCAACAGTCCAGCATAAGCATATAGTCCGGCTGTCTAAGGACCCCCTAATCCAGGACTCCCTCAGTAGCCCCTGAACCAGGCTTCAATGATGATGAATCCGGCGTGCAGGTTGTCTTCGGCATTTCAAGGTGGGTTCCTTCTCCGAATATTCCAAGGTAGATTTTGAACACATGAATCATGTACGGCTCTAGAAAACAAATTCCACATACCACCGTAGAGAGCACAATTTTTCACAAATCTAATCTGCTGACAATTTTTCATAGCATGACATCACGCCGTGGCCCGGTCATTATGCGAACCATTTTTCTCAACCTGCTACTACACATATCGTGAGGCGGTTTTTATTGGCACGTCTTGTCGAAGCAGAGATCATGTACCCTTATCACGGGATTCTCATCAATATGGGTGTGGGTAACCCAACCGCACCATCAACATGGCGCCTAGGGAATAAGTGAGTTTACAGGACAAGTGGGGAGGCGCACAGTTTCTACCACCTTTATAAGGAGATAAGGATTCCCCCTTTTCACCCACGCCTTCTTCTTCCTCTGCTTATCCATTCTCTCGCTCGAGCTCTAGCGCCCAAGATCTCACCCTTTCCGCAAAGTCATTCAAGCATGTCCAGAGCGGGAGGCAAGTGGATGGCCTCCTCCGTCACGGAGACGGAGGAGGACATAACAAAGCTCCAGGGGGGCGGATACCTGTCCGCAAACATCACGCACCGGCTTCCGTCCAAAGGGCAGATCATCCTCACCCTAAAACCCCACGAGAGGGTAGTGTTTCTCTCTCACTTCGTCTGCGGGCTGGGATTTCCCCTCCACCCATTCGTCTGCGGACTCATGTTTTACTACGGGCTGGACTTTCATGATCTGGCCCCCAACTTCATCCTCAACATCTCGGTGTTCATCGTCATGTGCGAGGCCTTCCTCTGCATCCTGCCCCACTTCGGCCTATGGCTGAAGACCTTCAACATGAAGCCAAAGGTGGTGGGCGGCCAGCAAGCAGAGTGCAGGGGCGCCATGGTGGGCAAGATGCCCAATGTCACCTGGCCCGAGGGCTCCTTTGTGGAGACCGTAAAGGGCTGGCAAGCGGGGTGGTTCTACATCACCGAGCCGCGCAACGCAAACTGGGCGGCGGCCCTCGAATTTCGATCTGGCGTCCCCATGCGGCGCACCTCCTAGAAAGAGAAGGGCTTTGCCTGGGGATCCGCGGTAGAGCTTCGCGGACTTCAGACATGTGTCCGGAATATGATAAGCAAGAAGATCATGCTCGTCAACATAGTACAGGTTATGCTCCTCTGCCGGATCCTTCCGTGCCAGCGACGGGTTTGCAATCTGTGGGAGTTCGACCTGGCCGAACAGCAGAGGCTATGAGAGCTCTTCGGCATGATGCACGAAGACATCTGGAAGTTGCTGTTCAAGGCCACCGTGGTACCACCACCCATAACCGAAGATTGCAGACTCAGCGCAAAGTGCCCCGCTAATCTAGTAAGTTTATACGTTTCACAAGACGCGCTTTTTATCAGCACATCTGGAGGAGGATCCTAAGCCTTCACGTTGTTTTTGCAGGATTGGGTAGCGATAGCGGAGCGGATCGACTGCCCAGCTCCGTTATCGGAAGATCCGGAATCAGAGCTTCTAACGAGGATGTTGTTTCTGGCGCCCTATGAGGTGCTGAAGAAGAAGGCCAAGAATACGGCCGCAGGGACCAGGAAAGGTCTCCGGCGCAAGGTTGTATTGGACTCGTCGTCCGAAGACACCGCACTCCTCCCACGAAGACGAGGAGGAGGAAGAGGAAATCCCTCCCCCCCCCCAACCAGGAGGGAGAAGAAGAGAAAGGCCGCCCCACAGGGGGAGGACGGAACGTCCAAGAAGGGAAAGACCTCCCTTCCGGACCACTCCACCACGGCCACCTATAGCGACGAGGAGAGGTTGCCCAGGAACAAGCCCCTGGCTAAGTCGTAAGTATCCGGACACTGTAGTACTTCCAGTGTGTTTAGCTTTATTGGTTCTTACAGTGCCGAACATGCATATGCAGTCCGGATAAATCCCACATCGAGGTATCCTCTTCGGAGGAGTCCTTGGACCCGTCGGCGATGAACAGCGAGTCACTCCCGACAGCCTCCTCCCCCAGGCCCGTGGACGACACCGAGGTGTTGTCCTAGAGGATGTCAGACCAGGGGGAGGCAATTCTAGAGATGCCACCAGGCGGGATCCCAACTGTCGGGCACA
>NC_041381.1:604296340-604311929 GCF_002162155.2 Triticum dicoccoides | reverse complement strand
GGGGAGACCCCCATGGACTCTGATGACGGGGGCTGAGGGAGTCCTAGATTAGGGGGTATTCGGACAGCCGGACTGTATACATCGTCCGGACTATTGAAGCGTGAAGATACAAGACTCAAGACTTCAGCCCATGTCCGGATGGGACTCTCCTTTGCGTGTAAGACAAGCTTGGCGATCCGGATATTATATTTCCTTCCTTCTAACCGACTCCATGTAAACCCTAGCCCTCTCTGGTGTCTATATAAACCAGAGAGGATGGTCCTTAGAAGGCCGATCACAATTACAATCATAACATCATAGGCTAGCTCTTAGGGTTTAGCCTCTACGATCTCGTGGTAGATCTACTCTTGTACTACTCATATCTTCAATATTAATCAAGCAGGAAGTAGGGTTTTACCTCCATCGAGAGGGCCCGAACCTGGGTAAACATTGTGTCCCTTGCTTCCTGTTACCATCAGCCTAAGACGCACAGATCGGGACCCCCTACCCGAGATCCGCCGGTTTTGACACCGACGTTGGTGCTTTCATTGAGAGTTCCCCTATGTCGTCGCTTTGAGGCTCGATGGCGTCTTCAATCACCAACAACACCGTCCAGGGCGAGACTTTTCTCCCTGGATAGATCTTTCTGTTCGCCGGCTTCGCACTGCGGGCCAATTCGCTTGGTCGTCTGGAGCAGATCAACAGCTACGCCCCTAGCCACCAGATCAGGTTCGGAAACTTGAACTACACGCAGACATTCGTGGAGACTTGATCTTCGATGGATTCGGGCATGTGCCAAGAGCACCGGACAGTCACGACGAGCGCGGCCTAGACCTGCTGTCGAACAATGCTCGGAACATCATCCCTGCAGTTGCCCCGGATCTAAACCCGGAACAGGTTGCGTTGCCCAAGGACAGAGGGGTGGACCCCGCCCCGTAGGCCACATACTCATCGGGGGTGGAGCCGAACACAGGTCTCACCTCTGCAGAGGCCTGTAACCCCGGGCCCCTGGACTCATATCCGGTTGTTGGTTCCGGTCCGTACACCCTCGAGCCCGCCAATCCAGGTTGGGCTCCGGTAATGGAGTTTACTGCTGCGGACATCTTTCAGCACTCGCCCTTTGGCGACATGCTGAACTCATTAAAGTCTCTCTCTTTGTCAGGAGGCTCTCGGCCGAACTATGTCCGGCTTTAGTGGGAAGCAGGCGATGAAGGAATTCGCTGCCCACCCACTTCATCGCCACGGTCGATAATTTAACCGACGTGCTTGACTTTGACTCTAAAGACATCGACGGTATGGACGACGACACAGGAGACACACAGGTGCCACCGCCCACAGGGCAGTGGACAGCCGCCTCTTTATATGATACATATATGGTGGACACTCCGGAGGAAACCAATGGAGATGAGGCAACGGAGGATAACCCCTCAGGAGAAAAAGCAAAGCATGGGCGTCTTCGGCGCCGCTCCAAGCCCCGCCACATCAATACCGGGCCCGGAGATAAAAGCAATTTTTATGGTGCCGAAGAGGAATACAGCCCTGATCAGCCTACCTTCAAGCAGGCCGGACCGGCCACGGTGGGATACTTGGAGAGGGACAACTATACACCCCCCTCCGAAGACGAGGTAAGCCTTGGCAATGACGAATTCGGCGTGCCTGAAGATCCAGCAGAACAAGTTCGCTTCAAGTGACGGCTCATAGCCACGACAAGGAGACTGCAAAGGAAGCAAGAATAGCTTAAAGCTGGCCAAGATTTGCTAGCGGATAGGTGGACCAAGATCCTGGCCATCGAAAAGTACGGATTCGACCGCCCTAACAAAGGGCATACGCGACACAACGGGCTACCTCAACCTAAGCAGGAGAACCAAAGGCACACAACCCAACGTCCACACACCACTACGATACAAGACAGTAAGAAGGATACACAAAGAGGCATCCTCAAGCCTCGGCGCACTGGTAATAAACGTCAAGTCAGGGAAGCTGGTGCCAAGCCCAGCAACTCCCAGTCCGGTCAACGGACAAAGAACAGCTCAAGCCTATTTGGCCCGAGCCACATACTTGATCAACCATGTGAAATTCACGGTACTCCTAGAAGGACGGCAAAGCATACCAATAGAGAATGCCGGATCCTCACAACAAAGCGACCGGTCGTGTGCCAGAAACAATGAAGGGAGGCGTTAGTTAAGACACCCCCCCAGAGCACAACAATACGGCCGATCGCCCCCTTGCCGTACCCCTAGACCTAGTAGTACAGGGGCTCCATAACACATTAAGCCCCTGCGGGTATGAATCTACAAATAAACACCTTCTATAAGGTGTCCGGTGCAAAGGCCAAGTTCATTGGCCCACCGCTCTAACGTTTGTCCTCAAATAACCAAAAAAATGCCACGCCATCGACGCATCCCCCTCATACGGTAACCCACCGTGTGCTAACGGGATGAACCACGTTGACTAGATTCCACGTGGTAAACCATTAGGCCAATGCCGGTGATATACTCACACCTACGTGCAAGGCCGAACCCCGCCCTTAGAGCGGAAATCATACAGCTGCCAAAGTAGCAAGTCGTGCATGCCTATCAAAATTTTGATATAACAGCCAACTATCCGGAAACCAACCGAGGAGTCCACGCTACTTCATGGTATATCGGCTGGGGTCACCAGGGTCCGATCAGGAACCTTTAGACCAACCACAAGAGGACGTTCGGCTGCCTCCAAGCATTCGCTTTCACAAATTAACTTTTCTGCAGAACAGCATTGGCGGCGTGGAATCGGCCTGGACACATAAGGACAGGACCATGAAGGTAGAAGGCAGTTCGGATTCACTTTCGATCCATTCACAGCCCCTCTCCAGTCCGGCCATCACAGGTTCCGCCAAAAACCATCTCTTTTTTAATCACAAATCGCACTCATATGCATAGACATATCATCCTACTATAATGCGTAGACTAAAATAACACGTACCGGCCGTCATTTATCATCGACGCCTCTTTGCCACAAAACGGCAGCCACGCTTCGTGTTACGCCCGGTTATGCCAAGGGCTTCACAGTACGGCAATAAAGTTCGACCACCTTTTCGGTCGCTCGGCACCCCGAACTTATAGCACTATATGCATCAGCTCTGAATCATGTCTTGGGTCATCAGTTGGGTTTGCCCGGCTCCCATGTTTTGGTACCTTACGTTCCGTTTCGTCGGCTAAGGTAGCGCTGCGAGAACTACTGCGATTGTGTCCTGGTTCTGCCGAATGAGCACCTCAGTAGAGAAAGCCGAAAACCGACTATCATGATGCAGTGAGAACTGGTCAGCTGTTCGAGAGGTTGTAAAGTCCTTAAAAATTTATTCCGCATAACGCCACCATCAATGCAGATTGCGATGGATCGGTCTTCCGATCAGGCGCCAATAGAGCCCCTAGTTCGGCCTTCCGAACACTAGGGCTGCGCCAACCATACTCGAATTCCTATGGCTAAGTGAGAGTAGTAAAGCTATATATAGACCGATTGCCTGGTTCGTGGTGAGAAACACCTCCTTAAAAGGACCCAACCATGGGATAAAGATTGTTCAGATATATCCCGAACACCCCCGTATTTTTTACGTGGGGGCTGAAGCCGACGACTGGCCAACTCTCAGAATTTACATACAATAAACAGCCGCATAGGAAGAACACATGTTCAAACAAAACAGGCAATATATAATAAAAGCACCATTATCCCATATTACAAATATCAGTATGAATGCCCTCAAGGAAACATAATGTCTTTGGTACACCTATCCGCCGCAAGGCGGGCCCCCTTTAGTACACCTTCATAGTACAGTTCGGGCTTGCGGTGCTCCTTACCCTCCGGTGGCCCCTCATTCATCAGCTTCTCCGCATCAAGCTTGCCCCAATGCACTTTTGCACAGGCAAACGCCATGCGCGCACCTTCTATAAAGACTAATCGCTTGATAGCATCAAGCCGAGGACAGGCGCCCACAATCCGCTTCATGAGTCCGAAGTAACTGCTTGGAATTGGCTCCGCATGCCATAGCCGGACAACCAAGTCCTTCATGGCTAGTTCGGCCGCCTGGTGCAGTTCGACCAGCTGCTTCAGTTGATCAATAAAAGGCACCGGATAGTTCGGCGCCAAATACTGCGACCAGAAGCTCCTCTCCGCAGACTTCCACTCCTCAGCATGGTAGAATTGGGCAGCCCCTGATATGCTGCGAGGCAGATCCACAAACACCCCTGTAAAATCAAAGAATTCAGCTTGCCGCTTAGAGTTCTCCCCATTACCATGTAATTCTGGCCACGAATACAACAGGCCTTACCAGCAGTAACTTTCCGGGCCTCTTGAATGCCCCGTACAGCACCTCGGGCTTCTTCCCGAGCATCTTCCGTGGCTCGGAGAGCTTGGGCAAGTTCAGATTCTTTCCCTACTAGACTCTGCTCCAAGCTCTCGCTTTTCGTCACAGCCTCTTGGAGCTCTCATTCAGCTGTAATGACCCTGGCCTCGTGTTTTTCACGATGCGCCTATTCGGCGGCAGCCTTCTCGTTGGCATCAGCCATAGCCTTCTTCAGCGCCTAATATTCGGCACTCGCTCCTAGGGCGTACAACACAAATACTTTTCAATAGGCACAATTAATCATTAGTGCCTAATGCAAGACAATGTTTAAACATACCTTGCTTCTCCTCTAATTGCTTCCTCACACGGCCAAGTTCTTCCTCGGCCCGTTCCAGGCTCTGCTTCAGTTCGAACACTTCCGCCTGATGAGCAATTAACAAAGAGGTACACATCATTAACAAAGGTTCACACCAAAAGAGGAGTTGATCCCCTGCCCGGCTCTCTATCTTTTGCCGAACAGTGTATCAGGGGCTACTATACATATTATGATGATTCCTCAAAGGTTTCTTAGAAACCATACCTCAAAAGCCTTTATGAGGCCAAGGCAGGACTCATTCAGCCCGCTTTCGGCAGACTGAATCTTTCCAACCACCGCACCCATGAGGGTCCGATGTTCATCGATGATAGACGCGTTCTTCAACGCTGTCGATAGACCTCCCGACAGCTCTGAGTAGACAGAGGTTGCCGGCGGAGTAGGCAAACCTACCTCCGTGAAGGGTGGCCGCTCGCCCGATCCTGGAGCCTTGGAGGCCTCCAGGACCTTATCCGGCTCTCGGTCTCTTCAAGATGACACCTCGGTGTCGCGCCTGGACTCCGGAAAAAGAGCCGTCGGAGGCGTCTCACTCGCCACAGTATCCGAACTCCACGAATCCTCCGATGAGGACTGTCCGGCAGGAGATCTCGTCGGGTTGTACGAGATGTGGCGACAGTTAAAACTACTATACTCAGACGACCCTGAATGCATAGGAGCATTCGGGATTCGGTTACTTATGATTTTTCCACGGGCTGGGCTCTGGGATCCCACTCCGGGCTGTTATCGGCAGCCGGGGTGGACGCCTCTGGATGGGACCCCCTCCCCCTCTTGGGAGATCCGGCCTCCAGGGATGGGGAAGACGCACGCTCCTTCCCACCTGCAGAGTGAGGCTCGTCCTCCTCTCCTTCCTCCTCTTTGTCTTCGGAAGAGGGAGCACCGCTGGAGTCTTTGGATTTGGCGTCCTTAGCCTCGCGGCGATGGAGGCCACTCCGGGTCTTCTTGACCTTCTTGGAATCCTCCTTCTGTGGCGCCTCGTGAGGCGCAGGGACCAGCATCTTTGTAAGAAGAGGTCCGGTCGGTTCCTCCGGCAGCGGGGCCGGACAATGCATCTGCTCCACCTTCTTAATCCATCCCTGAGGTCACGATTAAAATGTCTCCCTCATGACATGCCAACTGAAGCATGGATGGACAGGGCGTGGTTGTAACTTACCGGGCTTGCAGAATGGGATAATTGATACCCCCGGTCCTCGGGGGAGTCCGACCATGATTTGCCGAACTTGAAGAGCACCTTCCAGATATCCTTGTAAGAGGAGTCATAGAGCTCCCGAAGGGTTTGGTGCTCGGTTGGGTCGAACTCCCACAAAGCGCAGGCTCGATGTTGGCAAGGGAGAACCAGGCGAGCTAGCATCACCTGGACTACATCGACAAGTTTAACGTCCTTGTCAACCACGCTCTAAACGCGCGTCTGGAGCAGTGACAGCTCATTGGGCGAGTTCCAGTTCGGGCCCTTCTTGGGCCAGGACATGAGCCGCAGTGGGGCTCCGGATCTAAACTCAGGAAGTGCATCCCACTTTTTGCCGCGTGGTTCGGTGATATAAAACCACTGCTGCTGCCACTCCTTAACGGAGTCGTTGAAAGTGCCCTTCGGCCAAACAACCTTGGTCATCTTGCTCACCATGGCGCCGCCGCACTCGGCGTGTTCTCCACTCACCACCTTGGGCTTCACATTGAAAATCTTCAACCATAGGACGAAGTGAGGCGGAATCTGGAGAAAGGCCTCACATACGACGATGAACGTCGAGATATTGAGAAAAGAGTTGGGGGAAAGATCGTGAAAATCAATCCCATAGTAATACATGACTCCATGAAGGAATGGGTGGAGAGGAAACCCGAGCCCGCGGACAAAATGGGGAAGGAACACGACCCTCTCGAAAGGCTCCAGAGTGGGGACAACATGTCCCGCCGGTGGAAGACGGTGGCCAATCTTCTTGGCCAGATACCCGGCTTCCCAGAGCTTCTTGATATCCTTCTCCCGGACGGTAGAGGCCATCCATTTGCCTCCTGTTCCGGATTCGGACATCTTTGGAAAACCTCTCTTCAATGAAAAAGAAGAGTGCTTGGGCATTAGGGCTCGAGCGGAGGGGAATGAGTTAGCGGAAGGAGAAGGCATGGGTAAAGAGGAAGAGGCCTTATCTCTTCATAAGAGATGGTAAAAGCTTTTTACGCCTCCTCGGTTGCCTAGAGGAACCCGCTTACCTCCCGCTCGCCGCAATTAGCGGTGCGGTTGGATTACCCATACCCGTATTGATGAGAATCCCGTAATAAGGGGACACGATCTTTGCTTCAAACAAGACGTGCCAAGGAAACCGCCTCGCAATACGCGTTGTGGCTGGTTGTGGAAAAACTGTTCGAATGATGACCTGACTGTAATGGCATATCACGTCGTCTAAAAAGTTGTCAGTTGAAGTATCATTCTCTCTACGATGGTATGTAAAGATCATTTTGCAGATCCGGACATGGTCTACGTGTTCGATAATAACCTTGGAGTATTCGAAAGGAGGAACCTGCCTTGCAATGCCGAAGACAAGACTGCGCGCCGGACTCATCGTCATTGAAGCCTGGTTCAGGGGCTACTTAGGGAGTCCTGGATTAGGGGGTATCCAGACAGCCGGACTGTATACATCATCCGGACTATTGAAACGTGAAGATACAAGACTCAAGACTTTGGCCCGTGTCCGGATGGGACTCTCCTTTGCGTGGAAGACAAGCTTGGTGATCCGGATATTATATTTCCTTCCTTGTAACCGACTCCATGTAAACCCTAGCCCTCTCCAGTGTCTATATAAACCAGAGAGGATGGTCCTTAGAAGGTCGATCACAATTACAATCATACCATCATATGCTAGCTCTTAGGGTTTAGCCTCTACCATCTCGTGGTACATCTACTCTTGTACTACTCATATCTTCAATATTAATCAAGTAGGAAGTAGGGTTTTACCTCCATCGAGAGGGCCCGAACCTGGGTAAACATTGTGTCCCTTGCTTCCTATTACCATCAGCCTAAGACGCACAGATCGGGACCCCCTACCCGAGATCCGTCGGTTTTGACACCGACAGGGGCCGCAGCGAGTTTGGCCCCCAGCCAAATACGGCTCCGGAACCCCAGGTGGTTCCGAACCCAGGCAGGCAGCCCCTCGCTAAGGAGGGCGATCCACCTGTGCCGATGATTGTCGGTGTCAAAACCGGTGGATCTCGGGTAGTGGGTCCCGAACTGTGCGTCTAAGGCTAATGGTAACAGGAGGCAGGGGACACAATGTTTTACCCAGGTTCGGGCCCTCTCGATGGAGGTAATACCCTACTTCCTTCTTGATTGATCTTGATGATATGAGTATTACAAGAGTTGATCTACCAAGAGATCGTAGAGGCTAAACCCTAGAAGCTAGCCTATGGTATGATTGTTGTTTGTCCTATGGACTAAACCCTCCGGTTTATATAGACACCGGAGGGGGCTAGGGTTACACAGAGTCGGTTACAGAGAAGGAGATCTATCATCTGAATCACCAAGCTTGCCTTCCACGCAAAGGAGAGTCACATCCGGACACGGGACGAAGTCTTCAATCTTGTATCTTCATAGTCCAACAGTCCAGCCAAAGTATATAGTCCGGCTGTCCGGATACCCCCTTATCCAAGACTCCCTCAATGACCTTTGCCCATCCAGAGGCATCGGGTAACTTGCTAGAAGCGCTTTGTGGCGCTTCCATTGACGACAAACAACGTACTCTTATGAGTGCGGTGATTGAGAAGGTTTGGTCTGCCAAAAGCGGATTGACCGAAGCCTGCGCCAGCCTCCTAACAGGCTTTGAGGTAAGTAACCAAATTATAAGAAAATATCTCAATATACACAATAGCCTCTGATGCTCTGTTTGGTGTTCGGAAAGAAAGGCCGAACAGAGGATCAAATAATACCCGCAGGAGTCTAACAAAAAATGTCTATGTGAATAAGCAGGTGTCGCTGCTTGCTGTTGCCGCTCGTATTGCGGAGGTCTTCGGACTAAAGCGGGACCTGGAGCAAGCCGAAGGAGAGCCCGGCCTCGTGAAGAGGCAGCTCGAGGAGAACAAAGGTACACAATACCCCATCTGCCTATTTTAAAAGGAAGAGTGATTTATCCTAATGGAGGCGTCACGAACTTTACTAGGGGCCACGACCGAAGTGGCGGCCCTTAAGACGGCGATGGCCAAGGCTGAAGACAAAGCGGCCAAGGAGCGATCCGAGCATGAGAAGCAGCGGGCTCGGGTCAGCGAGGTCCAGCAAGAGCTCCATGATTTCGTCCAAAAATACGAGTCCTTGGAGCGTGACTCTAAGACGCAAGAGTCCGATCTTGCTAAGGCCCTCCAGAGCGCGCGAGACGCCAAGGCCGAAGCCCAAAATGCCCTCCAGGAGATTCAGGCGGCCAAGAAGATAGCGGCGGGTAAGGCATTCATTATGCAAAGCAAGCATGTGAAGGAGACCTTTCTTTTACTTACCCGAATTTGGAGCTCTCTAGGAGCGTTTGCAGATCTGCCGCGCAGCATATCTGATGTCGTAGAGTTCTACCGAGCTAAAGAAGAGAGCTCGATGGAGAAGCTGTTCTAGTCTCAGTACATTGGGACCGAACATCCGATGCCCTTGAGCAACCAGCTGAAGGAACTGGTCGAACTACACAAAGCGACTGAACTGGCCATGAAGGGTCTTATAGTCCGAATGTGGCCTGCCAAGCCTGTGCCGAGTAGCTACTTCGGCCTTGTAAAGCGGCTTGTAAATGCCTGCCCGTGGCTTGAAGTCATAAAGCGGTCAGTTTGCATTGAAGGTGCATGCATGGCCTTCGCCCGCGCGAAAGTGCACTAGGCGAAGATGGATGCCGAGAAGCTGATGACAGAGGGGCCACCGGAGGGCAAGGAACACCGCCATCTCGAAAAGTATTATGATAGTGTCCTGAAGGGCTCCCGCCTTGTGGCGGAGCAGTGTGCTAAGGATGTAATATTTGAGTGAATATACTCATTTGATCCTGTAATATGAAAACAAGTTCTTTTTGCGCAATATAACGCTTGTTGATTTAAAATTTTACCTTCTCTGCGGCCGCTTATTAAATCTGAGAGTTGGCCAGTCGTCGGCTTCTGCCCCCATGTAACTAGCACTAGGGTGTTCGGGATAAATCTAAACACTCTTTATCCAAATTTTTGGTCCTTTAAGGAGGTATTTAGCACAACGAACAAAGCAATTGGATTATACAACTTTATCACCCTCACTTAGCCATAGAAGTTCTATAATTTTAAATTTCGGCGTAGCCCCTGGTATTCGGAAGGCCAAACTTGGGGCGCTATACACGCCTAAATCGGACAAAGACCGACTCCTCGCCCGAAGCGGAAAAAATATTTAAGGATTTGAGACCTCTCGAGCAGCGACCGGCTCTCAGCGCATCATGACAGTCAGTTTTCGGCTTTCTCTACTGAGGTGCTCGTCCGGAAGAACTGGGACACAATCGCAGTAGTTCTCCCTGTGCCACGTTAGCCGATATAGCAGAACGTAAGGCGGCAAAACATGGGAGCCGGGCAAACCAACTATTGACCCAAGACATGATTCGGAGTTGATGCATATAATGCTATAAGTTCGGGGTGCCGCACTATCGAAAGTGTTCGGACTTTTCTTGACGTGTTATGGGGTACACTGAAGCCCCTGGCGAACTGAATCGTACCAACATGTACGTGTGCGATATATAATACATAAACAGTCAAGGAAAAAGATAAAGAAATGTAATAATAAGCTGATGTTGTACATTATTTTCCATTGTTGTTTGAATAACACATCAGGGCGTATGTATACAAGTAGTGCGATAAGAAAAATAGGACTATTTGACATGTCCTAACCAAGAGTGAGCTGCGTATGGGTATGTAAAACAGGTATAGCGGTCATTATCAGAGACCACCTAGGGATTCCCTTGTACGTCAAAGCTCCTTGCCTCCTTGGTGTCTCTGTCCCGTGCTGGGTCCGATAATCAGGTATCAGAAGCGCCTCCGGAAAATAGGGACCTAAAATAAAGAAAAAGGGGTGAAGGTATACGGATCCTGGGGTGGTTGAGCCGCATTGTGGACCGCATTATTGTCGTGCCTCCGCCTGTGCCCATGGTATTTTAAGTGCGTAATTATGTACGCGCGGCGCAAGTTTCACCAGTTGACTGGGACTAGTGCGGAGGCCGAATTTCTAGGCGAGCTCTGGTCGTGCCGGAGACACCTATTGCAGAGTACGCCGGACTCGCTTGGCGATGTCCGGGGCTTTATTGCCGAATTGGAGGTCTGCCTAAGAAGGCTGCTCTGTACTTCTGCTGAGATGGCCGCGGTGTGCTCCTCCGTACAAAGGGAGTGCTCTGTATTTCCATTGACTGTTATAACACCACGAGGTCTTGGCATCTTGAGCTTGAGATAAGCATAGTGTGGCACCGCGTTGAATCGAGTGAATGCGGTTCGTCCAAGTAGTGTGTGATAGCCACTGCGGAAGGGGACGATGTCGAAGATTAACTCTTCTCTTAAGAAGTTATCCGGGGATCCAAAGACCACTTCCAGCGTGCTTGAGCCTGTACAACAGGCCTCTACACCTGGTATGACACCTTTAAAGGTGGTTTTGGTGGGTTTGATCCTTGAGGGATCGATGCCCATTTTGCGCACTGTATCCTGATAGAGCAGGTTCAGGCTGCTGCCACCGTCCATAAGGACACGTGTAAGGTGGAATTCATTGATGATGGGGTCAAGGACCAACGCGGCTGAACCGCCATGACGGATACTGGTCGGGTGGTCCCTGCGATTGAAGGTGATCGGACAAGAAGACCATGGGTTGAACTTTTGGGCGATTGGCTCCATCACGTAGACGTCCCATAGTGCATGCTTCCGCTCCCTCTTGGGAATATGGGTTGCGTATATCATATTTACCGTTTTTACTTGGGCAGGAAATTTCTTCTGTCCTCCTGTGTTCGGTAGCCGGGGTTCCTCGCCGTCATCACTATGCAGCCCCTTTTCCTTGTTTTCATTCAACTTGCAGGCCTGCTTAAACACCCAGCATTCTCCGTTGGTGTGATTGGCTGGTTTATCGGGGGTGCCGTGAATTTGACATGAATGATCGAGTATGCGGTCCAGACTAGACGTACCCGGGTTGTTTCTTTTGAATGGCCTTTTCCGCTGACCGGACTTAGAGCCACTGAATCTGGCATTGACGACCGTGTCTTCGGCGTTGTCGCCATTACTGCGACACTTGTGCCTGTTGCGTCAGGGATTGCCATTGCTATCTCTGGCATCTGAGGTGCCAGGATTTCCTGATGTGCTGTTGCTACGAGCCAGCCAGCTGTCCTCGCCCGCACAAAAGCGGGTCATGAGTGTCGTGAGGGCTGCCATGGACTTCGGCTTCTCCTGGCCGAGGTGTCGGGCAAGCCACTCGTCACGGATGTTATGCTTAAAGGCCGCTAAGGCTTCGGCATCTGGACAGTCGACAATTTTGTTCTTTTTAGTTAGGAACCGGGTCTAGAATTTTCTGGCTGACTCTCCGGGTTGTTGGGTTATATGGCTTAAGTCATCAGCATCCGGTGGCCGCACATAAGTGCCCTGCAAGTTATCCAGGAATGCGTATTCCAGGTTCTCCCAACTTCCAATAGAGTTTGCGGCAAACTATTCAGCCAATGCCGAGTCGGTCCCTTGAGTTTCAGTGGGAGGTACTTGATGGCATGCAGATCATCACCGCGGGCCATGTGGATGTGGAGAAGGAAATCTTCTATCCATACCGCGGGGTCTGTAGTACCATCGTAGGGCTCGATATTAACGGGCATAAACCCTTTTGGGAATTCATGTTCCATAACTTCATCAATGAAGCATAGGGGGTGTGCGGCGCCTCTATGCCGGGCTACATCACGATGCAGCTCGAGTGAGTCCGGTATGTTGTATTCGGCCCGGCCGGATTTGTATTTAGTATATCCGGCGTGGCGGTCATCATCACGCGTTGGGGAACGCCCCCTTGATCCGTAGATCGATCTCGACTGTCCTGCTTTGTTTTCCAATTCATCTCGCAGGTCATGCGTGTAGCCCCAGGCCTTCATGTTTTTATTTGTTTGGCGATGGGGTGCGGGCTAGTGTTTAGGCTGATACACCGCTTTGTCTCAGCCACGAGGTGGCCGGTCAGCCTCATCCTGTGCTGGTAGTGTGGTCTCTAGTGCCTTCTCCTCGAATTGAGGTAACAACCTGCGCTTCGGGTAACTTTTGGTTGGGCGCTCGAGTCCGTATTCCTCGGCTGCCAGGACCTCAGTCCATCTGTCAGTTAGCAGATCTTGATCAGCTTGAGCTGCTGCTGTTTTTTCTTCAGGCTTTTTGCAGTGGCTATAAGCCGGCGCTTGAAGTGCTCCTGCTCGACGGGATCCTCAGGCACAATAAACTCTTCGTCGCCAAGGATCTCCTCGTCTTCGAAGGGAGGCATGTAATTGTCATCCTCTGAGTCTCCATCAATTGCTTGTTCTTCAGGGCTAGCTTGCCCATCCTGCTGTCCAGCTTGCTCAGTGCTCGGCTGGGCAGAATTGTTTTAGTCTACGGCATCATCCGGAGTGATATCGTCTCTTGTGCCGGTATCACGATTCTTGCTATTGCAGGGCTTAGAGCGGCGCCGTTGACGTTGGCGCTTGGGTTGCTTCTCAAGGGGATTATCCTCCATTGCCTCATCGTCGTTGCTTTCCTTGGGTGTGTCCACCATATATATATCATATGATGAGGTGGTTGTCCAGCGCCCTGTGGGCGGTGGTTCCTGTTCTTCTTCGGCATCGTCGTCCATACCGTCGATGTCTTTGGAGTCGAAGTCAAGCATGTCAGTTAAGTTGTCGACAGCGGCTACTAAGCGGGTGGTGGGTGGGTAACGTATTTCCTCGTTGTCCGCTTCCCACTCAAGCCGGACATAGTTCGGCCAGGAATCTCCTGATAAGGAGAGAGACTTTAACGAGGTTAGCACATCGTCCAAGGGCGAGTGCTGAAAAATATCCGCGGAGGTGAACCCCATGATCGTTGCCCAGTCAAATTTGATGGGCACGGACCTGCGCGGTTCGGAGCCTGTGGTAGGAGTCAAGTCCGAGGGTCCGATGGCACAGGCCTCGCTAGAGGCGAAATCTGTGTTCGGCTCTATCGCCGATGAGTATGCGGCCTCCATGGCGGGGTCTATCCACCCGTCCTCGGATGGCACGATCTGCTCCGGATTTAGAGCCAGAGCAGCTGCAGGTGCGATTTCCTGGACACAATCCGATGGCAGATCTAGGTCATGCTCATCATGACCGTACGGCGTACCTGTCATGGGCTCGAATCCGTCAAAGATCAAGTCCCCGTGGATGTCAGCAGTGTAGTTCAGGCTTCCAAACCTGACCTGATGGCCAGGGGTGTAGCTATCGATCTGCTCCAGATGGCCAAGCGAATTGGCCCACAGTGCGAAGCCACCGAATACGAAAATCTGTCTAGGGAGGAAAACCTCACCCTGGATCGCATCGTTGTAGATGACCGAAGAAGCCATCAAGCCCTACCATGACGACACAGTGGAACTCTCAATGAAAGCACCAATGTCGGTGTCAAAACCGGCGGATCTCAGGTAGGGGGTCCCGAACTATGCGTCTAAGGCTAATGGTAACATGAGGCGGGGGACATAATGTTTACCCAGGTTCGGGCCCTCTCTATGGAGGTAATACCCTACTTCCTGCTTGATTGATATTGATGATATGAGTGTTACAAGAGTTGATCTACCACGAGATCATAGAGGCTAAACCCTAGAAGCTAGCCTATGATTATGATTGTTGTTGTCCTACGGACTAAACCCTCCGGTTTACATAGACACTGGAGGGGGGTAGGGTTACACAGAGTCGGTTACAAAGAAGGAGATCTACACATCCGAATTGCCAAGCTTGCCTTCCACGCAAAGGAGAGTCCCTCCCGGACACGGGACGAAGTCTTCAATCTTGTATCTTCATAGTCCAACAGTTCGGCATAAGCATATAGTCCGGTTTTCCGAGGACCCCCTAATCCAGGACTCCCTCAGGCGTCACGTAACTGGTGTGTGTGTGTGAGAGAGATTCTGAGAGACAGAGTGCATGTGTGCGACTCTACTCTGCGGACATGTACTCAACCTTTTGCATTGGGATATAAGTATAATGGTATTTACTTTAGCTAGTGATTTACGGGGCCATGTTAACGTGGTTGTGTAAAAAAAATGTCACTTCCTCCTCATGATTTGCGTTATATAATTACAAGCAAGATGCTGGTGCATTGCACGGAACATCAATGTGCATTTTTTTACAAAACACCTTTTGTGATTGACCCATGCAGGAGTAATATCATGTGTAAAAACTAATGATATCTCGAGATTTTATCGGAAAACTGGTATCTCCAGAATGTCATCGAAAAAATGAAAGATGAGACATAAGGTGAGGAGGAGTGGAGTTGTGCATAGCAGCCACCATGCTAGATTGTTCCAGAGACTTCCTTTTTTAATTACTGAGCAATTAGGTTGTGGGAGATAAGGATGTGGAGAGAGGTGCGGGTATCTTTTGTAAAATTATCATAGTTTGCTTTCTATCCGACAGATATAGATCAGACGGTCTATATTACAAGATGGCAGGCACACCATCATTGCCAACTCATTTTTTTATAAGGGTACAGATAATAAGTTTGCTGACTACTAAAGTAATGTGGAATTTGTCCATGTTATACAAGTAAATTAAGGTGATTGTTTATAATACGGGTAAGGTTGGATGAAGGGTGGTAGGAACAAATGCTCCGCCTAGAGCATGTGTGTGTGAGATGGAGTCTTAGCGTGTGTGTGTGTAGGGGTGTGTGTGAGAGAGAGTGAGAGAGAGATGGAGTCTTAGTGTGTGTGTGTGAGAGAGATAGAGAGACATGGAGTCTTAGAGTGTGTGTGTGTGTGTGTGTGTTTGTCTGTG
>NC_041381.1:604289994-604296089 GCF_002162155.2 Triticum dicoccoides | reverse complement strand
TGTATGTGTGTGTTTGTGTGTGTGAGAGAGAGAGAGAGAGATGGAGTCTTAGTGTGTGTGGGGGGGGTGCGTGTGTGCCTGTGTGTGTGTGTGTGTGTGTGTGTGTCGCGGGGTCCTTGGTGGCGGATGTAATTTAAGTGTGCATGGCTTCATCATAGAGAGGTGATGTGTATGGTAGAGGCCACCAACGATGGGGTGCGAGAGAGAAAATGCCCGTTGTCGTGGTGGGCGCACGATAGATGCCAAGGGACGGCTAAAGAGAGGAGGAGGCTCGAGGGCGCTGGTGGGCTCTAGAGGCGAGGTTGGCATGAGCGGGCGCGGGACGCCGGACATACCCAGGTTCGGGGCTCTCTAGAGAGATAATACCCCTAGTCCTGCTGAGTGTAGTTGGATGATCGATAGTACAATGTTGCTCCTGGAGCTGTATGGAAGAGGAAGGAAGCTGGCCAAGGCTTGGGCTGCTCCTTCTCTCCGGGGTTGCGGTTTGGTGGCTAGTCCTAGGCTTGCTTGCTTGTCCCCCGCTGAACAAGGCTGGCGTGGCAACAGTGCACCCGCCCTCACCGCTGACGACAGCAAGCGGCAACCTGACGGAGAGCACTGTACGCGACTCGACTCGGCCACGCCCTGACGATCGACAAGATGGTGCACAGTCCCCGTAGGCACGCGGGGCCCGCACCTAGGGGAACCCGGCGAACCACAAGCCCTCAGCGGGACCCAGCCCGGTATCCCGGACACCAACAATATGGACCCACCGACTCGGCGTATTACCGTTGTAGCCCTGGGCGGGTTGATCTATAAAATCCCCCAAGAACCCGCTCCTACAGGGCATGAGCAGCATAATGTACAAGGTAGCATGTGAGAAACATATACAAGGAGGTAAGGGGCACTGTTGCCACACTCCGGCTGACCATAGGCATGGGTGGAAGCATTGTTGTCTTGGTCATCGGTGATTGAGGTCTCGTCCCATCATACGGTCTGGATGGGACGGGAGCCTGACCCATGGTTGGATTGTGGCGCACGCCACGGGTGGGGTCGGCTTGCTGGGAAAGCCTTGGTCATGCCGGGTTCGGCTGCCTTGCGCCAGTTGCTGAGGCTGGGTCGACGTACCTTGTCGGGTCGGAGAGTTTGGCCGGGTTGTGGGCCTTGCTGGGTCGAGCGACCCGGTCGGGCGCGTGCCGGTTTTAGGAGCGCTACGGGCCCCACTATTTTTGAAGAGGATCCGGGTTATGTTGCCTGCCCGGGGTTCATCCCCCCAACAGTAGTCCCCGAAGCTGTGAAGGTCCGCCGTCTTCGGATGAGTGGGCCTTCGCAGTTTCCCCCTTAAGCAAGGCGGATTCTACGAGCGCCGGGTCCGGCAACACCCACTGTGTGCCATTTTACTCGGAAACCGGATCCCGGCATCCCGGCCGTGGCGGGAACCAAGGAGTCCGTCGAATCTTGGGGCAATCCCTCGGGCTTTGCGCGGGCGCCACGTGGTGGCCGGAAACCGGATGGCCTGATAGGCCACGCGTGTGAGGGACCGGGCGATGGGCTGGGGCCCGCCGCCGCGCGCCCTTGGCCCACGCGCGCGGATTTATTGCGGCGTCCGGGGGCCGGTTGCACTTCCCTGGGCAATTACTGCACGTGTACGTGCGCACTTATTGCGGGGTAGTGGAACGGGCGCGTGCAGACGATCCCACTCCCCCACGTTTGAACCGAGGGTTATAAATCAGGGGGCAGGGGGCGGCGGACATTATTCTCGCTCGTGCCCTCCTGTCCCTTCGCTCTCGCTCCGCTCTTTGCAATAGACACACTGCGGCGCCCGCTGCTCCAAGCAGAACTTCCTCCGTCATCCATCTTCTTCCTCCTTCTTCCGTCCATGGCGCTGCCGTCAGGCTCCTGGATGGGCTCAAACGTCACCACCGAGGACATCACCCAGCTTCATGCGTTGCGGCGCCTGCCGTGGGAGACGGGCGTTGGCGTCCGCCTGCCGCGCGGCGAGCAGAGGCCCCGGCCCGAGGGGCAGGAGCGCGTGGTCTTCCTCACGCATTTCGAGCATGGTTTTGGGCTACCGGCGAGCACCTTCTTTCGCGCGTTCTTGGAGTTCTTCGGGCTTCAGCCGCATCATCTCGGCGCCGGCGCCATCGTCCAGCTCTCCAGCTTCGTGACCCTATGCAAGGGGTACCTGGGGGCCGAGACCATGACCGACCTCTGGGCGCGCTTCTTCTCCTTGAAGCAGCAGGGCGCATTAGCCGGGGAGTTCGCCGACTGCGGTGCCGCCGTCATCTTGAAGCGGTCGGGGGCGTATTTCCCCAAGATCCCGCTGGAGGATTCTGCCAAGAAGTGGCAGAACTCCTTCTTCTACGTCTGTAACCTTAGTGCGGACCATATCAACCTTCCGCTCTTCGCCATCGCGCCGCTGCGGGCGAAGACGAACTGGGGCTACTCGCTCCGGCGCCCGTCGCAGGAGATTGTCAACCTCTGCGAGCGGGTGACGGTGATGAGGACGCGGGAGGGGCTCACCAGCACCGACCTCCTTGCCGCATTCATCACGCACCGTGTCCTTCCGCTTCAGAGGCGCTCCTACCTCATCGGCGATATGATCGGCCTTCAGGACCCCAACCGCATGGGGTCGACGCGGCTGTCTACGGAGCAGGTCACGCGCGGCGTGAACGACATCTCCAAGGCCAACCTTGGAGAGGACTAGCGGTTCGGCAAGGCACCGTACAGCCAGTCGAACCCGGCACCACAGGTGAGTGTTTGGTCTTCTTACTTTGCTGCGGCGCACCTTCTCATTCGTCCCGATGCGACGTGGGTGATACTTCTGAACACGATCCGGCATCCTTACGCCCGGGCTCCATCGCAGGTGGCGCCGGTGGTGCGAGAGGAGCCCGCGGCCCCTGGCGAGGAGGAGGTGGCCGAGTCCAATGTCGGCGCTGGGCGTCGCATGGATAAGTTCTGCTTTTTTCCTCTCTTCATGTGTCTTGAATTGCCGATCATGGCACGGCGCGGGCAATGTTGACGCCGGCTGTTGGTGTAGTAGCGTTGGGCGGGGGAGGCGGCGACGCGGGCGGAGCCGGGTCCTCGCATGGGGCGGCGCCGAGCCGCCCGCATGGGAAATACAGCGTCGCGCCGTGACCCCGGGCCCCGAAGCGCACGGCGGACCCGGCGGGAACCGGGAGGCCGGCCAAGAAGAAGCGCGGCGGCGGGCACGGGAGGCCAACCCTGGTCCCGGTCTTGACGAGGTAAGCTTCATTTTTCTTTTGCGCCCGGAATTTTTGAGCTAGTCTTGTTTCTTTTCTGCTCATTTTGTCTTCTTCTTCAGGTTGCCAATCGCGCTGGTGAGGGCGGCGGCGAAAGCCGCAGCCGTCGAAGGGGCCGCGTTCCGCAGGAGCCGGTCCGACCTCGCCGACCAGGCCGAGGTGGAGGGGTGGGCTGACTCGGACCTCGGCCTGGACCCGAACGACGCTGAAGCCTTGGCCTGGCGGTACAGGAACCGGGCCGAGGCGGAGCTGGAGGCGGCGTCGGTCTAGGCTTGGACCGACACGGTGGTGGCATGGGCGCGTGCCGGCCCGGAGCCGGCCTGGCGCAAGATGCCAGAGGGCACGGTGGTCGCGGCGACGGTCTTTGAGCCATCGTCGGTGAGGGAGCGCGGTCGTGGAGGCCGGGCTTAGGTGGTGATCCTTGACCAGGAGGTCGTCGAGGTGGGGGGCGATACCCCGCCGCGGGCCGACGTGGTCGAGCACGCGGGGGATGATGGTGGTGGAGGCAGCGTCATCTTGGAAGAGGCGCTGCGGGCGGCGGTGCCGGAGGCGCCGCCGGTTGTGGAGGAGGCACCGCGGGCGGCGGTGCCGGAGGCCACCCCGACAGCTGGGTCGGTGGTGGCGACGCAAGGCGTCCCGGCGTCCGGGTCGTCGTCGGTGCCGGGAGGGGCGTCGGAGGAGGTACTGACCGCGTCGCAAGCGGCCAGCAGAGGGCACGCCTTGGTGCCCCGGCAGGGTTGGCGCCGAGCTGCCGCGCCGCAGCCGGCACGGAGTGGGGGCGCCGTCGTCTTTGGGCCTCAAACCTAGGAGGAGGCGGCGCTGGACGCTGTCAGCCGCCGCCTGTGAGGCCGGACGGAGCGGCTTGAGGCCTTCGCCCAGGCCGAGGTGGAGCGGACGCACGACCTGGAGCGCGCCGTTCTGGTAAGTCTTCTTTTTTCCTTGTAATTTCTTCTTTGTGGGGGCGCGCCAGCACACCCACTGGGTGTAGCCCCCAAGGTTCGGGCCAACTGCATAGTAGTTGGGTCGAATCTTTAGAGCGTCAGCCTTTTTCTGACTTCTGCTTTTTTCAGCATCTTGACGCCTTCCGGGTTGCCTCCTACAATCATCTCTTGAGCAAGCACCGGGAGCTCGTGGAGCAGCTCGTCGCCAAGGAGGAGGAGCTCCGCATCGCCGCAGGTACTCTTGTGCTCTTTTTTAGTGGGGGAGCGCTAGCGCACCCACTGGGTGTAGCCCCCGAGATTCGGGCCAACTGTGTAACAGTTGTGCCAAATCTGAAGTCTTGCTTTTTTCTTCTGCTGAATCCTTCTTTTTCGCAGCCGAGGTGCTGTCCTAGCGGACTCGTCTGCTCCGGGCCGGTCATCATTACAACCGGCTCGTTGCCGACACCGGCCGTCTTGGCGTTGAGACGGCGCAGGCAAGGGCGGAGGCGGCCGCGACCCGGCGCTCTCTTGACGAGGCCAACTGGCTACATGAGCAGCTGGCGGGTCACAAGAGCCACCTTGAGGCCGAGGTGGAGCTCCTTAAGGCGGAGGCTGTCAAGGTGGTGGAGATGCAGCAGACCCTGGTCGAGGCAGACCAGTAGCGCGGCCAGCTGGCCGATGGCAAGGGCCGGCTCCAGGCCGAGGTGGATCGCCTGCGGGGGCAGGTCACCACGGCTGAGGGGGCCCATCAAGACGAAGCCCGTCACCGCGAGGCGGCCGAGAAGGCGGCCGAAGACAAGGATGCCGAGCTGAAGGCGGCCCATGCCAAGGCGGCCAATCTGGAGAAGGCGCTCGAGGAGCGCGACCGCGCCATGGAGCGGGAGCGGCATGGTACGTTGCTTGAGGTGCAGCACCTGGAAGAGTCCTTCTCCAGTAAGTGTTGTTTCTTGTAGTTTGCTGGGTTGGGACCCGACCTTTCTTCCTTGTTGTTTTTCTTCTAACTTGCTTCTTCCTTTGTGGCAGGGGCCTTCCCGCAGACGCAGCGGCTGGCGAAGGAAGTCGTCCGCTATCAGCGCGACCCGACCGGTGCCGTTGGGTCCGGGATGGATCCGCGGACGGCCTGGACCTTCCCGGAGATCATCGCCGCTGCTGCGGCCCGCCTGCGAGTCCTGGGAACGCAGATGGAGCGGCTATCCCGGGCCGGCACCGCGATGACGACGGCCCTTTGACCGGGTGCCGTCGTGCCGAGCAGCTTCACGCGCCTGGCATGCTGGTTGGAGACGGGCCCGAACCGGCTTGGCGAGTGGCGTGTCTCCGCCGCTCGTGCCGGTGCCGAGATGGTGTGTCTCCGCCGCTTGTGCCGGTGCCGAGATGGCACTCCAGTTTGCGCTGTCTTGGCATCCGGATCTTCAGCTGGACGCGCTGATGGGCCAGCGGGCCGTCTCGGAGCAGTTGCTGCAGGAGCAGGCCGGCCGGATCGCCTCCCGGGCTAGCTACATTACTGAGTTCGCCTTCCACGACGAGTTCCATCTGGAGCGGACGGAAGACACAGGGCCGTGGATGGCGACGACTACGGCTTGCTTCTCCATGATCTGGAGGGGAGCTCGGAGGAGATAGGCGTCTACGGTGACGCGGATGCCGAGGAGGACACCGCCAACTCACCGGACCCGGAGGCCGTCGGGGGAGGGCCATCGACTTTGTGACGCGGCGCTGGAGATGCCTGAGATACTTTGCAAAAATTGTTAAGTAGTAGGTCCACCCACCCACTGGGTTTTTTTTAGGGTGTAATGAACTCGGGCCGTGGTCCTTTTAAATATTTGTGTGTAAATGTCGTGAGTGCCTTTGTTTTTTGCCTTCCATTTTTCGGACTGATTTCATGCGCTTTTCCTTTCTCAAACCCCCCCCCCCTCCCCCCCGCGCGAGTCAGACGGCC
>NC_041381.1:604250599-604289894 GCF_002162155.2 Triticum dicoccoides | reverse complement strand
TGGTCCGTGACAAGGAGTTCGATTCTTTGGAAGGAGCACGTAGGGCTTGGGTCCTTCGAAATGTTGAGCGTGAGCGAAATACCCACTGGGCCGGCTGGCGGCACTCCGGCAAAGCCGGCTGGCGAGCAGTCGGTTGTGCGGCTGTTCATTTGATGAATGGCGGGCTGGGTTGATCGACCCGGCAGCCTTTGACTTAGTGTATGAAGCGTAAAGGAGCTTTGGCCCATTGTGCTTGCCAGCCGACAGCCAAAGCTGGATCTGGGGCTTTAGGGCGAAGTGGGGGACCGCGGCATCCTAACTTTCTCAGGAATCACCAAGTAAGGCGGCGGGATGGCGACCGAGCTGGCCAGCCCCCGAGCCTCCGGGTTGAGCGAGTCGATCCGGTGGCCGGGTTCAGTGGTATAGTGATGCAGAAAAATAGGGACACAATAAATTGGTCGACAAAAGGCAGACCCCGAGTCTTGTTCGGGGACCCCATAGTTTCATACATTTACAAAAGGCAACAATACATACACTCGTGCGGCTAACTGTAAAACGGGTGGAGGAGTTCCGTGTTTCGCGACCGGGTCGTTTCTTCACCAGTGGTGTCCTTCTTGCGCTTCTTTGACTTGCCTGCGTCGATGAGGTAGTAGGCGTTGCGATCGCGCAAGGCCCTGCTCACGATGACTGGGCCCTCCCATGGATGGGACAGCTTGTGCTGGCCTGCCTGCTCTTGGATGAGTCGGAGGACGAGGTCGCCCTCGCGGAATGCGAGGGGCTTGATCTTCTTGCTGTGGTAGTGCCTCAGGCCTTGCTGGTAGATGGTCGAGCGGCTGAGCGCCAGAAGGCGTGCTTCTTCGAGCAGGTCGACGCCATCTTCGCGGGCTTCTCTAGATTCGGCTTCGGTGTACATCACGACTCGCGGCGACTCAAACTCGACATCGGTCGGGATGATGGCTTTGGCTCCGTAGACGAGGAAGAACAGGGTGAACCCGGTCGACCGATTCGGCGTGGTGCGTAGACTCCAGAGAACGGTCGGCAACTTGTCGAGCCAGCTGTCGGGTGAGCGGATGAGTGGCTCGACGAGTCGCGGCTTGATGCCGGACAGGATGAGTCCGTTGGCCCGCTCGACCTGCCCGTTGGACTACAGATGCGCAACAGAGGCCATGTCGAGGCGGATGTCGGAGACAGAACAGTATTGCTTGAGCGCGCCCTTGGCGAAGTTGGTTCCATTGTCGGTGATGATGTTGTTCGGCATGCTGCAGCGCACCGCTATATCCTTGATGAACCGGACGGCTGTTTGCCCATCCAGATTCTTGATTGGTCTTGCCTCAATTCACTTGGTGAATTTGTCCACTGCCACCAGCTGGTGCGTCATGCCGCCTCGAGCGGTTTTGAAGGGTCCCACCATGTCGAGTCCCCAGATCGTGAAGGGCTAGGCAATCGGTATGGTGCGGAGTGCTGACGCTGGCTGGTGGCTGCGTTTGCTGAAGCACTGGCACCCCTCACACTTGAGAACGAGCGACTCAGCGTCTTCGAGGGCCGTGGGCCAGTAGAAACCATGGCGGAACGCCTTGGCCACCAGGGATCGTGATGCGGCGTGGTTCCCACACTCGCCCTGGTGGATGTCGAGGAGGATGTCGATGCCTTATTCCTGCTCGACTCAGCGCTGGAAAACGCCGGTGGAGCTGCGCTTGATGAGCTCGTTGTTGATGATGTTGTAGGCAGACACCCGGCGCTGCATCTGCCGAGCTTCGGCCTCGTCCATGGGGAGAACCCCGTTCTCCAGAAATTCTGATATTGGGAGGGCCCTAGATGGAGTTGTAACCATGGCAAAGACGGCCACCAGGGTGGGTTCTGAGTCGGTAGCCCCCGAGTCGGGTTGAGCAGCCCTGGGTCGGGGATGGCGACAGCCGGGTCCGGGTCGATGGTGGCCGGGTTGAGCTAAGCAGCCCCCGGGCTGGGTTTAGCAGTCCTCGGGCCGGGTTCAGCAATCCCCGGGCCGGCTTGAGGTGCGGCCGGGTTGTCTGGAACATGAATGGATTCGGAGTCCGATGATGGCTTGACGGACGGCTTGCACAAGTGCTCGAGGGAGACGCCAGACGGGATGGCTTGTCGTGACGAGGCAATCATGGCGAGCATGTCGGCTGCTTCGTTCTCCGCATGCGGGACATTGAGGAACTCGCAGCCCTCGAAGGATCCGGACAGCTTCTGGACGAGGAAGCGGTAGCTTCCCATGTTGGAGTCGTGGGCGTCCCATTCACTGGAGCACTGCTGCACCACCAGGTCCAAGTTGCCGTAGCACAGAATGTGTCGGATGCCAAGTTCCTTGGCAAGCCGGAGGCCGTGCACAAGGGCTTCATATTCGGCGACATGGTTGGAGGCGGCGAAGTGGATCTGGAGCGCGTAGCGGAGCCGGTCGCCCTTCGAGGATGATAGTACGATGCCGGCCCCCAAGCCAAGTCGCATCTTGGACCCGTCGAAGTGCATGCGCCAATGCGTCGAGTCGGGAGGCGGCGGCAAGTACTAGGTCTCGGTCCAGTCGACGAGGAAGTCGGCCAGGGCTTGAGACTTGACCGTGGTGCGTGGTGATGACCCACAAGTGTAGGGGATCTATCGTAGTCCTTACGATAAGTAAGAGTGTCGAACCCAACGAGGAGCAGAAGGAAATGATAAGCGGTTTTCAGTAAGGTTTTCTCTGCAAGCACTGAAATTGTAGGTAATAGATAGTTTTGTGGTAAGATAAATAGTAACGAGCAACAAGTAAATAAAGTAAATAAAGTGCAGCAAGGTGGCCCAATCCTTTATGTATCAAAGGATAAGCCTAGACAATTTCTAATAATAATGAAGGAGCTCCCGAGGACACATTGGGAATTATCGTCAAGCTAGTTTTCATCACGTTCATATGATTCGCGTTCGGTACTTTGATAATTTGATATGTGGGTGGACCGGAACTTGGGTACTGCCCTAACTTGGACAAGCATCCCACTTATGATTAACCCCTATTTCAAGCATCCGCAGCTACAAAAGAAGTATTAAGGTAAACCTAACCACAGCATTAGACATATGGATCCATAACAGCCCCTAACAAGGCAACGCATAGACTAGGGTTTAAGCTTCTGTCACTCTAGCAACCCATCATCTACTTATTACTTCCCCATGCCTTCCTCTAGGCCCAAATAATGGTGAAGTGTCATGTAGTCGACGTTCACATAACACCACTAGAGGAAAAGACAACATACATCTCATCAAACTATCGAACGAAGACCAAATTCACATGACTACTAATACCAAGACTTCACCCATGTCCTTAGGAACAAACGTAACTACTCACAAAGCATATTCATGTTCATAATCAGAGGAGTAATAATATGCATAAAGGATCTGAACATATGATCTTCCACCAAGTAAACCAATTAGCATCAACTACAAGGAGTAACCAACACTATTAGCAACCCACAGGTACCAATTTGTGGTTTTGATACAAGATTGGATACAAGAGATGAACTAGGGTTTTGAGAGGAGATGGTGCTGGTGAAGATGTTGATGGAGATTGACCCCCTCCCGATGAGAGGATCGTTGGTGATGACGTTGGTGATGATTTCCCCCTCCCGGAGGGAAGTGTCCCCGGCAGAACAGCTCCGCCAGAGCCCTAGATTGATTCTGCCAAGGTTCCGCCTCATGGCAGCGGAGTTTCGTCCCGTAAGCTTGCCCACGATCTTTTCCAGGGTAAAAGTGATGATATAGCAGAAGATGGACGCCGGAGGCCCACCAGGGGGCCCAGGAGATAGGGGGCGCGCCCTATAGTGGGGGTTGTCTCCTGGACAGGGTGTGGGCCCCCTCGCCTATTTCTTTCGCTCAGAAATTCTTAATAATTCCAAAAGGTTGTTTCGTGGAGTTTCAGGACTTTTGGAGCTGTGCAGAATAGGTTCCCAATGTTTGCTCCTTTTCCAGCCAGAATTCCAGCTGCCAGCATTCCCCCTCTTCATGGTAAACCTTGTAAAATAAGAGAGAATAGCCATAAGTATTGAGATATAATGTGTAGTAACAGCCCATAATGCAATAAATATTGATATAAAAGCATGATGCAAAATGGACGTATCACGGGACTCGTAGAGGATGGTGTGGCCGGCTAGCTGGATCGCCCACTTGGCGACCCGGCCAGAGGCGTCCCGGCACCCGATGATTTCTCCGATAGGCGTCGTGCTGACGACGGTGATGACATGCTCTTGGAAGTACTGCTTTAGCTTCTTGGCGGTGAGGTACACGCCATAACACATCTTCCGGTAGTGCGGGTAGTTCTGCTTGGAGATGGAGAGCACCTCACTCAGGTAGTAAACTGGACGCTGGACGGCTTGGATCTTGCCCTTCTCTGGTCGCTCGACCACCAGCATCATGTTGACCGCCCGCGAGGTCGCGGCTATGTAGAGTAATAGTGGCTCCTTGTCGGTCAGCGCGGCCAAGACTGGTGCGGTGGAGAGCATGCGCTTGAGGTCTTGGAAGGCCTCGTCTGCCTTATCGTTCCATTCGAATGGGCTTGTCTTCTTCATCAGCTGGTACAGGGGCAGCGCCCTCTCGCCCAGTCGGCTTAGAAACCGGCTGACTGAGGCCAGGCACCCGGTGAACTTCTGGACGTTGCGCAGCCGAGCCGTCTTGCGCATGCACTCAATGGCCTTGATCTTCTCCGGGTTAGCCTCAATGTCGCGTTCCGAGACGAGAAACCGAGTAGATTTCTGGTCGGGACGCCGAAGACGCATTTTTCTGGGTTAAGCTTGACCTTGTATTCGCGGAGGTTGGAAAATGTTTCCTTCAAATCGTCGAGGAGCGTGAGGTGTTGCTTGGTCTTCACCACGATGTCGTCCACGTACGTGGATGTTGCGGCCGAGTTGCGGCAGCAGGCATTTCTGCATGCAGCGTTGGAAGGTGGCGCCGGCGTTCTTCAAGCCGAACGACATGGTGATGTAGCAATACACCCAAAGGGCGTGATGAAGGACGTCTTCAGGGCATCGGCCGGGTCTAGCTTGATCTGGTGGTAGCCGGAGTAAGCGTCCAGGAAGGACAGGAGCTCACAACTGGCGGTCACGATGACTTGGTCGATCCGCGGGAGAGCGAACGGATCCTTGGGACAGGCCTTGTTGAGGTTGGTGTAGTCGATACACATGCGATAGGTCTTGTTTTTCTTCAGGACAAGGACTGGATTGGCCAGTGATACGTCTCCGTCGTATCTACTTTTCCAAACACTTTTGCCCTTGTTTTGGACTCTAACTTGTATGATTTGAATGGAACTAACCCGAACTGACGTTGTTTTCATAGAACTGCCATGGTGTTGTTTTTGTGCAGAAAATAAAGATTCTCGGAATGTCCTGAAACTCCACGGAACGCCTTAGAAAAAATAAAGAAAAATCCTCGCAAAAGATGAAGACCAGGGGGCCCACACCCTGCTCACGAGGGTGGGGGGCGCCCCCCCCTGGGCACGCCCCCTACCTCGTGGGCCCCCTGGTGACCCTCCAACGCCAACTCCAACTCCATATATTGGCCTTCGGGGAGAAAAAAATGAGAGAGAAGAAATCATCGCATTTTACGATACAGAGCCGCCGCCAAGCCCTAATCTCTCTAGGGAGGGCTGATCTGGAGTCCGTTCGGGGCTCCGGAGAGGGGGATTCGTCGATGTCGTCATCATCAACCATCCTCCATCACCAATTTCATGATGCTCACCGCCGTGCGTGAGTAATTCCATCGTAGGCTTGCTGGACGGTGATGGGTTGGATGAGATTTATCATGTAATCGAGTTAGTTTTGTTAGGGTTTAATCCCTAATATCCACTATGTTCTGAGATTGATGTTGCTATGACTTTGCTATGCTTAATGCTTGTCACTAGGGCCCGAGTGCCATGATTTCAGATCTGAACCTATTATGTTTTCATGAATATATGTGAGTTCGTGATCCTATCTTGCAAGTCTGTAGTCACCTACTATGTGTTATGATCCGGCAACCCCGAAGTGACAATAATCAGAACCACTCGCGGTGATGACCATAGTTTGAGGAGTTCATGTATTCACTATGTGCTAATGCTTTGTTCCGGTTCTCTATTAAAACGGGGCCTTAATATCCCTTAGTTTCCAATAGGACCCCGCTGCCACGGGAGGGTAGGAAAAAAGATGTCATGCAAGTTCTTTCCCATAAGCACGTATGACTATATTCGGAATGCATGCCTACATTACATTGATGAACTGGAGCTAGTTCTGTGTCACCCTATGTTATGACTGTTACATGATGAACCACATCCGGCATAATTATCCATCATTGATCCGATGCCTACGAGTTTTCCATATACTGGTTCTCGCTTATTTACTTTTCCGTTGTTACTGTTACAATCACTACAAAATACCAAAAACATTACTTTTGCTGTCTTTACTTTCGTTACCGTTACCACCACTATCATATTACTTTGCTAGTAAACACTTTGCTGCAGATACTAAGTTTCCAGGTGTGGTTGAATTGACAACTCAGCTGCTAATACTTGAGAATATTCTTTGGCTCCCCTTGTGTCGAATCAACAAATTTGGGTTGAATACTCTACCCTCGAAAATTGTTGCGATCCCCTATACTTGTGGGTTATCAAGACTATTTTCTGGTGCCGTTGCCGGGGACCATGGCTCTATTCTTTGAGTCACTTGGTATTTATAACTGTTGGACACTATGAAGAACTTGAAAGACGCTAAGACCAAGATTTTGCCCTCAACTACGAGGGGAGGTAAGGAACTACCATCTAGCTCTGCACTAGATTCTCCTTCTGTTATAAGTAAGCTTCCGACGCCTAAACCTGCTACCGCTATGAATTCTGATATGTCGCATGTTATTGATGATGCCACTTCTATGCTTGATATTACTGTGCCCCTTGGTGAATTTCTTGATGAGCAAATTGCTAGGTCTAAAGAAAGAGAAATTATTGCACCTGAATACAATGATGAGAGTGATGATGAAAATATGCCTCCTATCCCTGAAGGTTATCTTTTTGATGCAGAATCTTCTGCCGCTATTTTTGCTTGCCAGGATAGATATGAACTTAAGAGGTTGCTAATTAAATGGGGAAAGAATCTCTTAGAGATAGAATGAGACCCGACCCTGCTTTTGCCACTTCACCTATTTGTGTTCCCGATAAGGATTATTATGATTTTTCTGTTGATCCAGATATAATTACTTTGGTTGAATCCGATCCTTTTTATGGCTATGAATCTGAACTGTTGTGGCACATCTTACTAAGTTGAATGATATAGCTGCCCTGTTTACTAATAATGAGAGATCGTGCTATCTTTATTTACTCAAAATATTTCCGTTCTCATTAAAGGGTGATGCTAAGATATGGTATAATTCTCTTGATCCTGGTTGTGTGCAAAGTCCCCAGGATATGATTGATTACTTCTCTGCTAAATATTTCCCTGCTCATAAGAAACAAGCTGCTTTGAGGGAAATATACAATTTTGTGCAAATTGAAGAAGAGCGTCTCCCACAAGCTTGGGGAGGCTTCTCAAGTTACTTAATACTTTGCCTGATCATCCTCTTAAGAAACGTGAAATATTGGATATCTTTTATAATGGACTAACTGATGCTTCCAGAGATTACCTGGATAGTTGTGCTGGTTCTCTTTTTAGGGAAAGAACACCGGATGACGCTGAAATTATATTGAATAATCTGTTGGCTAATGAAAATAATTGGGCACCTCCCGAGCTACCTCCCGAGCTACCTCCTGAGCCAATTCCTGAGCCTATTCCTAAACCAACTCCGAAGAAGAGAGGTGTTCTATTTCTCAGTCCTGAAGATATGCAAGAGGCAAAGAAATCTATGAAAGAAAAAGGTATTAAAGCCGAAGATGTTAAGAATTTACCTCCTATTGAAGAAATACACGGTCTTAATTTACCACCTGTTGAAGAAGTATATGATCTCAATTACTTATTTACTAAAGAACCTCCTGATATCCCGACACAGGTAGTAAAGGTAAATTCTCTCTATAGATATGATAAAGTTGAAGTCCCTCCTACTAAAGTTGCTAGTCAGTGCTTGGATGAGTTTGATAACTTTATGTTTAAGCAAGATGACTTTAATGCTTATTTTGGTAGACAATTAAAACAAGATGCCTATATGATTAAATGCTTGAGTGATTATATGGCTGATATTAGAGGTGAACTTAAACTTGTTAGCAAACATGCTTCTATGGTTACCACTCAAGTAGAACAAGTACTTAAAGCTCAAAAAGAAGCACTTGATGAAATGAATAGTAAGAAAAATGATTATACTATTAGAGTGGCTACTAGAACAGGTAGAATGACTCAGGAACCTTTGTATCCTGAAGGCCACCCTAAGAGAATCGAGCAAGATTCTCAGAGAAATGATATTGATGTACCTAGTTCTTCTAAAAAGAAGAAAAAGAAAAATGATAGGACTTTGCAAACTTCTAGTGAACCTATCGCTGAGTCACCTGAGAATCCAAATGATATTTCTATTTCTGATGCTGAAACACAATCAGGTGATGAACATGAACCTAGTGATAATGTTAATGATAATGTTCATGTTGATGCTCAACCTAGTAATGATAATGATGTAGAAGTTGAACCTGCTGTTGATCTTGATAACCCACAATCAAGGAATCAGCGCTATGATAAAAGAGACTTTGTTGCTAGGAAACATGGTAAAGAAAGGGAACCATGGGTTCAAAAACCCATGCCTTTCCCCCTGAAACCTTCCAAGAAAAAGGATGATGAGGATTTTGAGCGCTTTGCTGAAATGATTAGACCTATCTTTTTGCGTATGCGATTAACTGATGTGCTCAAAACAAATCCTTATTCTAAGTATATGAAGGATATTATTACTAATAAAAGAAAGATACCTGAAGCTGAAATTTCCACCATGCTTGCTAATTATACTTTTAAGGGTGGAGTACCAAAGAAACTTGGAGATCCCGGAGTACCTACTATACCATGCTCCATTAAGAGAAATTATGTTAAAATTGCTTTGTGTGATCCTGGAGCCGGTGTTAGTGTTATGCCTCTCTCTTTATATCGCAGTCTTGACTTGAATAAGTTGACACCTACTGAAATATCTTTGCAAATGGCTGATAAATCAACTGCTATACCTGTCGGTATTTGTGAGGATGTGCCTGCTGTGGTTGCAAACATTACTATTTTAACGGACTTTGTTATTCTTGATATTCCTGAGGATGATAGTGTGTCTATTATTCTTGGAAGACCTTTCCTTAATATTGCAGGGGCTGTTATTGATTGCAACAAAGGCAATGTCACTTTTCATGTCAATGGCAATGAACACACGGTACATTTTCCGAGGAAACAACCTCAAGTTTATAGTATCAACACTATTGGAAAAGTTCCATCGATTATATTTGGAGGTTTCGAATTTCCTCTCCCTACTGTCAAGAAAAAGTATGATATACTTATTGTTGGGGATTTTCATATCCCCATTGAGGTAACTTAGTGTCATTTGAAATTTCTCCGGTTCCGTGATTACTCGGAATGAGTTGTTAACAAGACTTGGTCAACCTTGTTAGTGGATTCATTTTGATGATCACGAGATGGATGAAACTACAAGCACAACCTTCTGTACCCTCTTTATATTTTCTGTTATTTAGTAGAAATAAAGTAAAATAGTATTTTTCTGTCTGTCTCCTGACTTATCCGCTCAATATAAAAATATCCCGAAAATAAAAGTCCTCAGAATGCCATGCCAATTTAATATGATTTTTTTGGGAATATTTAAGAATTTGCTGTGCAAAAATCACCGCGGGGGGAGCTGCCACCTGGCCATGAGGGTGGAGGGCGCGCCCTACCCCCCTGGGCGCGCCCCCCCTGCCTCGTGGGCCCATGGTGGTCCTCCTCCACTTATTCCTGCACACATCTTCTTCCTCTGTCTCACACAAACACGAAAAAACAACTCAAGCATGAGTTCCAGCCCCCGTAGCTGTGATTTTCGATCTCCTTGCTCAAAGCACCTCTCGCAAAACTGCTTGGGGAGATTGTTCCTTG
Organism: Triticum dicoccoides; assembly: GCF_002162155.2. Classification (NCBI taxonomy): domain Eukaryota; kingdom Viridiplantae; phylum Streptophyta; class Magnoliopsida; order Poales; family Poaceae; genus Triticum; species Triticum dicoccoides. The sequence continues at coordinate 604,279,881 of NC_041381.1, read as the reverse complement.
GTATGTGACTCCTCCATTGGTCCAATTAGTTTTTGTTCTAGTGCTCTATCCATTGTAAATTTGTGCTGCATAGGTGACCCTGTTCTTGAGCTTGCATGTCAAATTTATATGGTTCCAATTAGTACCAATGCTTTATATAGGCTCTAGGCACTTTCAGGAGTTGTTACTATCAATTTTATTGAAGTTGGTTCACTTTTTTTGAAGTTACTAAAAAAATTCAGAAATTTCTCAGAGGAAGCAATATGTTTAGGAGGATGTTCCAAGGTGGCCCTTCAAGGAGGCAAGGTCCCAGGCTTGCAATACGTGATGCAGACGAGGAACCACCAAGAGATGCTCCTGTGAGGCCTTATGAATGGCCTTCGGAAAATTTTATGAATCAATTAGGAATCAAGGAAGAATTTAGCGCATATTTGTGCAACGCCGGTCTTGAGGACTTTGTAGCTGACAAATGCCCCCAGTATCATGATCTCACGAGTTCATTTGTGAGGAGGTTTGAGTTTTTCATCTTCGTGTAATTCTCCTTCAGTCATGTTTGACCTTTATGATAAATCTTATACCATGGACTTAGAGGATTTCACCTCTGCTTGCAAGCTTCCATCATGGGGTAATGTCAGGGATCCCCCTAAATCTGAATATAGAGACTTTCTTGCTAAAATAACTGTGGGGGAATCTAGAAACATAACACAAGCCACTTTAGGGAGCATTCATTTTCCCGCTATACATTATTTTGCTCTCTTTATAGGTAGATGTATTAATGCTAAGGATGAAGTATGTCACTTGTGTGCTCCTGATCTCAGCATTCTCAGAAGTGATGTGTTAGGAGACCAATCTTATCATATGGGAGCCATCATAGCTCGTAGGTTGCATCAGAATAGACATAACGGGGATTTCTTTGGAGGAATTTATGCAACCCGCTTAGCTAATTTTCTTGAGATAGACATTCATGAGGGTGATATGGCGTTACCTCCTTCTTATTTAGATTTTGATTCTATGGTTTCTCACCGGTTTGTTGAGAGGACAGAGCCACCTCTCCAGTATCAACTAATCTTTAACAAACGTCATGTAGTCCATATTGCTCTTCCTGCTCCTGCCTTCTTTGATTTTCAGACAAAAGGAAGATATGTTATTACCAGAGAGGAGGCAGATGAATACGAGAGGAGAGCGGAGGCAGCTAGACGCTACACTGCAGCTCAGGAGGCGATAGCCGCTGCGTCACAGTATGACCACAACTTCACTTATGGGTATCCGCCAGGCCATCCCTGGCAATAGACCAACTTAGGCTAAAACCTAAGCTTGGGGGAGTACGTATTTCCCACCGACATTACATTCATGTTTACACACACTCATTGCTAGATGTCGGTGTTCATACTCTTTCACTGTAATATCCATGCTAGCTTATTTTCTTTTTCCTGCTTTCTTCTTATGTGTTTAATAAACCTTAAGAAAAACAAAAAAATAGTAGTACTTTATTTCTTTACTATAGTAATTAAAACGGAAAACCCAAAAATATTTCCCGTTCTTCTTTTGTTTGTTGGGAGCTTTCCCGTGTAAATAGTTTTTTTCCTTTCTTTGGGGGTCGAGAAGACCATATTGAAAATGCTTAGTGGCTCATATATGCATGAATGATTATTTAACTTAGAGCCCATATTACTTGTCTTCTCTCTTGAGTTGAATGCTTGCAGATTCCAGCTTAGTCCAATGCACGTGCACTCTTACTATTATTCACATCATTCGGTCGTGCAAGTGAAAGGCAATAATGATGATATATGATGGACTTATTGGGATGAGAAAAGCTGGTATGAACTCGACCTCTCTTGTTTTTGTAAATCTGATGATTCATCATTCCTGAGTTAGCTATTATGAAGTAAACATATTTGCAATGACATTTAGAGATTATAGTTGCTTGTGCCATGCTTGATTAGCTATGAGTTATAATGGTTTACCTTGCGTGCCAACATGCTATTAGAATGATTATGATGTGGTATGATGGGATGGTATCCTCCTTTAAATGAATTGAGTGACTAGACTTGGCACATGTTCACGCATGTAGTTGAGTCAAATCAACATAGCCTTCATGATATTTATGTTCATGGTGGATTATATCCTACTCATGCTTGTATTCAGTGTAAATTAATTTTGATGCATGTTTACGGCTGTTGTCGCTCTCCCAGTTGGTCGCTTCACAGTCTCTTGCTAGCCTTCACCTGTACTAAGCGGGAATACTGCTTGTGCATCCAAACTCCGTAAACCCCAAAGTTGTTCCATATGAGTCCACTATACCTTCCTATATGCAGTATTTACCTGCCATTCCAAGTAAATTTGTATGTGCCAAACTGCAAACCTTCAAATAAAATTCTGTTTTGTACACTCGAGCAGCTCATGTTTCAACTAGGGCTGCCCTTATCTTCCATGTTAGGCGGTTATTCTCAAAAGGAGTGGACTCCGCTCCTCATTCACGAGAAAAATGGCTGGTCACCGGGATGCCCAGTCCCATGCTTTATGCAAACTAAATCAAAATAATTGCAAACAAAACTCCCCTTGGGACCCGTTGAATGTTGGAGGCATTCGTTGTTTCGAGCAAGCCATGGATTGATGCTTGTGGAGGAAGGGGACTATAAACTTTACCATTCTGTTTGGGAACCGCCTATAATTTGTTTAGCATGGAAGATATCGTCATCTCATAGTTGTTGTGTTGACAGCAAAAGTATGCCGCTCAAAATGTTATTCAATCTCTATTTTAAAACCGAGCTCTGGCACCTCTACAAATCCCTGCTTCCCTCTGCGAAGGGCCTATCTATTTACTTTTATGTTGAGTCATCACCCTTCTTATTAAAAAGCACCCGCTGGACAGCACACTGTCATTTGCATTCATTATTATTGGTTTATTTCGGGTATGACCTGACTGGATCTCTTTTACCATGAATTACAATGTTTAGTCAGTCCTTGATCTTTAAAGGTGCTCTGCATTTATGTTTTGCGGTCTCAGAAAGGGCTAGAGAGATACCATTCTGTTATATCATGTCATAATTATTTTGAGAAAGTGTTGTCATCCGAGTTTTGTTATTATAGCTCGCTAGCTGATTTTGCTATTGATATGAGTAATTGTGAGACCTTTATGTTATTGTGAGAATGGTTACTTCATAATATTTGCTGAAACTTGAGTGCTGGCTTTTCATGTTTACAACAACAAGAGCAAACAGAGTTTGTAAAAGTTTTTCTTTTTCTCTTTCAGTTTGTCAACTGAATTGCTTGAGGACAAGCAAGGGTTTAAGCTTGGGGGAGTTGATACGTCTCCGTCGTATCTACTTTTCCAAACACTTTTGCCCTTGTTTTGGACTCTAACTTGTATGATTTGAATGGAACTAACCCGAACTGACGCTGTTTTCAGCAGAACTGCCATGGTGTTGTTTTTGTGCAGAAAATAAAGATTATCGGAATGTCCTAAAACTCCATGGAACGCCTTAGAAAAAATAAAGAAAAATCCTCGCAAAAGATGAAGACCAGGGGGCCCACAACCTGCTAACGAGGGTGGGGGCGCCCCCCCTGGGCACGCCCCCCTACCACGTGGCACCCCTGGTGGCCCTCCGACGCCAACTCCAACTTCATATATTGGCCTTCGGGGAGAAAAAAATGAGAGAGAATAAATCATCGCGTTTTACGATACGGAGCCGCCGCCAAGCCCTAATCTCTCTCGGGAGGGCTGATCTGGAGTCCGTTCGGGGCTCCAGAGAGGGGGATTCGTCGCTTTCGTCATCATCAACCATCCTCCATCACCAATTTCATGATGCTTACCGCCGTGCGTGAGTAATTCCATTGTAGGCTTGGTGGACGGTGATGGGTTGGGTGAGATTTATCATGTAATCGAGTTAGTTTTGTTAGGGTTTGATCCCTATTATCCACTATGTTCTGAGATTGATGTTGCTATGACTTTGCTATGCTTAATGCTTGTCACTAGGGCCCGAGTGCCATGATTTCAGATATGAACCTATTATGTTTTCATGAATATATGTGAGTTCTTGATCCTATCTTGCAAGTCTATAGTCACTTACTATGTGTTATGATCTGGCAACCCCGAAGTGACAATAATCGGAACCACTCCTGGTGATGACCATAGTTTGAGGAGTTCATGTATTCACTATGTGCTAATGCTTTGCTTCGGTTCTCTATTAAAAGGAGGCCTTAATATCCCTTAGTTTCCAATAGGACCCCGCTGCCACGGGAGGGTAGGACAAAAGATGTCATGCAAGTTCTTTTCCATAAGCACGTATGACTATATTCAGAATACATGCCTACATTACATTGATGAACTGGAGCTAGTTCTGTGTCACCCTATGTTATGACTGTTACATGATGAACCACATCCGACATAATTATCCATCATTGATCCGGTTCCTACGAGTTTTCCATATACTGGTTCTCGCTTATTTACTTCTCGTTGTTACTGTTACAATCACTACAAAATACCAAAATCATTACTTTTGTTGTCTTTACTTCCATTACTGTTACCACCACTATCATATTACTTTGCTACTAAACACTTTGCTGCAGATACTAAGTTTCCAGGTGTGGTTGAATTGACAACTCAGCTGCTAATACTTGAGAATATTCTTTGGCTCCCCTTGTGTCGAATCAACAAATTTGGGTTGAATACTCTACCCTCGAAAACTGTTGCGATCCCCTATACTTGTGGGTTATCAGCCAGCCACTCGCGGTGAAACACTTCCATTATGAAGCCGGCCACTAAAAGCTTGGCAACCTTTTCACCAATGGTTCTTCTCTTCTCTTCGGAAAATCATCGTAGGGGTTGATGGATAGGCTTGGCGTCCTTGCGGACGTGAAGTTTGTGCTCGGCGTACTTCCTCGAGATACCCGGCATGTCCTTGGGGGTCCATGCGAAGATATCCCGATTCTCACGAAGGAAGTCGATGAGCTCGCCTTCCTATTTGCTGTCGAGGCGGGCGCCTACGACAACATACTTGCTGCAGCTGGGGTCTTCCGGGTTGAGCTTCACTTTCTTGGTATCCTTGGAGGGCTTGAAGGCGGCCTCGTCGGCCAGGTCCGGGGTCGGGATCGACGCAGCGGAGGCCTCGCCTGCCAGGGCGACGATCCGGTCGAGCTGGCGCCGCTCCTCGGCAATTACCAGCGACTCAACCAACTTGGCGCCGTCTCGGGTGCACTCCAGGGACTTGTGGTAGTCGCCGGTGGGGAACCGCCATGAACTTGGCAAGCGCGGGCGGGCCCAGCAATGCGTGATACGCGCTGGACAGGTCCACCACCTTGAACCAGATCGGTTCGCGTCGGAAGTGGCTGCTGTCGCCGAACAGGACATCGAGACGGACCCGGCCAATGGGATAGCGGGAGAGGTCGGGCACGATGCCGTGGAAGATTGTTCGGGTCGGCTCCAGGTCCTCGGCCTTAAGGCCGAGCTTGGTCATCATGTCGCGGTAGAGGATGTTGATGCTGCTGCCGCCGTCAATGAGGACTCGGGAGAACTTGCATGTGCACCGCGCGATGATGGTGGGGTTGAGGATGAGGGCGTAACCACCCGAACTCAGCATGACTGCCGGGTGATCCTCCCGAGTCCAGGTGATCGGGCGATCCGACCAGTGCATGAACTCCGGCTGGGCCTGGACGACGGTGTTCACCTCTTGACAAAGGAGGTGCTCGCTGTGCTTGTCATCGCCAAGCCTGGTGAAGACGACGTAGGCCGTGTTCTGGTCCGGGTAGGCGTCTTTGCGCATCGCACCGCCAGCGGGAGGTGGTGGTGGAGGCGGAGGCGGCTGTCCCGTGCCTAGAGCCGGAGTCGGAGCCGGAGGGGGCGGGACGTCTCCCCTCATGATGCGCTTGGTGATGGCGCACTGCCGAAGCGTGTGCGTGGAGGGTCTTGCGCCGCTGTGGTGCTTGCATGGGGCGTCGAGCATTTCTTCGAAACTCATGGCGGGTTGCCACACCATCTTGCCGGTCTGCCGGCGCTTCGCCGTCGGGTCCGTCGGCTCGGTGGCCGCGATGAGCCGGTTGTCGTGACGCTGCACCGGCTGGTCGGCCTTGCACTTGTTGTTCTGGTGATGCTGCTATCGGCTGCTTTCGCCAGCCGACTTCGGGGGAGGAACCGGCTTCGCCTTGCCGGCTTCATCCAACGCCACCTGGACCTTCATGGCAGAGTCGGCGTTGGCGTACTTGTCCGCCGTCACCATGAGTGCGGCCATGGTGGCCGGCTCGAAGCGTAAGAGCTTGTGCTTGAGGAGGGTGCGGTCTCAGCACCCGCTGACGAAGTACTGGATCGCCTGGACTTCATGGACACCCTCGCAGCTGTTTCGGAGCTCGGTCCAGCGTGCGAGGTACTCGCGACCGGTCTCCGTCGGCCCCAGCACGCACATGGCGAGCTGGCTAGGACGACCGGGTCACTTGCAGGTCCCCGTGAAGTTGCGTACAAAGGCCTCCTCGAAGTTGACCCATGCGTTGATGCTGCCCATCGGCAGACTGTTCAACCATGTGCGGGCCGACCCCTGGAGCATGAGCGGTGCGTAGCGCACGGCGAGACGGCGATTGGCACCGGTGATGCCAATGGTCGTGGTATAGTCTATGAGCCAGTCTTCTGGCTTCACGGTCCCGTTGTACTTGGAGGTGTCACGGGGGAGAATGAACCCTTTGGGGAAGGGCTCCTCCTGGATGCGTGGGCCGAAGCACGCCGGCCCGATAGCGTGCTCTCCTCCACCTCCAGGGAGCGAGCGAGCTGATCGAGGCGGTGGCGAGCGTCGGCGTCGTCGATGGCGCACGGGCCGAGTCGACTGGTGGCCAGGCCCCGAGGGGCCGGGTCGGTTGGAGCCGGACGCCGGCCATGCTGGCCGAGTCCATGCTGGGTCTCCGCGGCGGGTTCATTGCCCAGGACGTCGGCTGCTGTGGCAGCCGGGTTGCGCCGAGTCCGGGCTTGGCCGAAGTGCGCCTCGCCGGGCGGCGAGGAAGCCGTGTGCAGAAGTTCGCCGTGTCCGCCAAGGCGGGCGGAGCCGGATCCCGCCGGCTTGGCGAGCTGGTTGAGGCGATCCTACTGGGTGTTGGCGGCGTGGAGGAGCTCGTGCATCCGCCCGATGCGCTCTTTCAGCTCCTCACCCGCGAGCTGGTCCAGGCCGACCGTAGCTGCCTCCGCAATGCGCATGTTCTTCACTGGGGTCTCATAGACGGTTCGGACGGCGCCGAGGGCCCGGCCGATCGCTCCTCCCCGGGTATGCACATCGGCGACCCGGCTTGGCTCGGCCACGCCAAGCGCTAACCCATGGGCGGCGTCGTGCTCCATCTAAGCGGCCTCCAGGCGACGCTTGGTGGCGGCGAGCGTCTCGGACAGGTCCAGCATCTGCTGGCGCCTTTCCTCGAGCTGAGATTGGGCCTCGGCGGTGTTGGTGGCGTCGATGTCGGTGCTGATGGGGATGTGGAGGCTCTGCATCGCGGCGCGCAGTGGATAGGACGGCTCGGTCCGTTCCGCAGCGGCCCTGGATTCCGTGGCCTTCCTCATCTTGCTCGACGAGGAGGAGGCGCCCTCGCTGGTGACGAAAACCTCCACATGGACGTCCATCGCCCCGGCAGCAATGCCACCGCCGAGGGAGAGGGGAGAGTCGGAGTAGCTGAGCACCTTGTTGGGGTACTCATCGACCACGAACGCATCAGAGATGTGCAGCGCAGCGAAGGAGGCGGCAAGCGCGCTGACAACATCGTCCGCCAGCGCGACGGACTCGTTGGTGTAGGAGAAGGGCCCCGTCTAAAGCATGCTCCTGCCAGCTCCCCGAGCTGCCCCACGGTGGGCGCCAACTGTCATGGTGGGCGTACGGCAGATGCCAAGGGATGGCTAAAGAGAGGAGGAGGCTCGAGGGCGCTGGTGGGCTCCAAAGGCGAGGTTGGCATGAGCGGGCGCGGGACGCCGGACATACCCAGGTTCGGGGCTCTCCGGAGAGATAATACCCCTAGTCCTGCCGAGTGTAGTTGGATGATCGATAGTACAATGTTGCTCCTGGAGCTGTATGGAAGAGGAAGGAAGCTGGACAAGGCTTGGGCTGCTCCTTCTCTCCAGGGTTGCGGTTTGGTGGCTAGTCCTAGGCTTGCTTGCTTGTCCCTTGTATCTGTTTCTCACATGCTACCTTGTACATTATGCTGCTCATGCCCTGTAGGCACGGGTTCTTGGGGGGTTTTATAGATCAACCCGCCCAGGGCTACAACGGTAATACACCGAGTCGGTGGGTCTGTATTGTCGGTGTCCGGGATACCGGGCTGGGTCCTGCTGAGGGCTTGTGGTTCACCGGGTTCCCCTAGGTACGGGCCCTGCGTGCCTAGGGGGACTGTGCGTCATCTTGTCGATCATCAGGGTGTGGCCGAAGTCGCGTACAGTGCTCTCCATCAGGTTGCCGCTTGCTATCGTCACGGTGAGGGCGGGTGCACTGTTGCCACGCGAGCCCCGGTCAGCGGGTAGGTAAGGGGCATTGTTGCCATGCTCCGACTGACCATAGGCATGGGTGGAAGCACTGTTGTCTTGGGCATCGGTGATTGAGGTCTCATCCCATTGTACGGCCTGAATGGGATGGGAGCTTGACCCGTGGTTGGATTGCGACGCACGCCACGGGGGGTCGGCTTGTTGGGGAAGCCTTGGTCGTGCCAGGTTCGGCTGCCTTGCGCCAATTGCTGAGGCTGGGTCGATGTACCTTGCCGGGTCGGAGAGTTTGGCCGGGTTGCGGGCCTTGCCGGGTCGAGCGACCCGGCCGGGCGCATGCCGGTTCGAGGGGCGCTATGGGCCCCACTATTTTTGAAGAGGATCCGGGTTCCGTTGCCTGCCCGGGGTTCATCCCCCCGACACCCGTAGAGAGGGAAGAGAAGGTGTGTGTGCGTGAGAGGAGTCGACATCGAGAGAACGTGTTTGTTTGAGAGACACCGAGGAAGACTACTATATACCGATGGTGCATGTAGGCGGGAATTAAACAAAGGGACAGTCTTATTTGTTTCGGGGATATAGGGGAAGAGTGGGAGGGGGTAGCTAGAAGGAGATTGTTAAGTGTGAGTGTGTGTTTTATCCATCCAGGCGGAAGTTATGTGCACACAAGAGGAGAACAATTCGATGTGGCGTTAGGGTTGAGGGTAATTAACTACGTATGGAGACATAGAGACCTTGAACATGCATGTGTGAGAGGTATACATGTATACATGGGATGTGTGTGTGTGCGCGCGCGCAAGATTGAGATAAAAGAAAGAAGACATAAGTCATAAGATCAACGACATGGGAGAGACGGATCGGTATGACAATATGCATGCATGTGAGAATGCAAGGAAGAAGGCCCGACAATTGAGCATGTGTTTTTGTCTTTAAGAGATAGTGGCGTGGGCTGGAGCATGCATCTATGGTGAGCAGAGGGAGTGAGGCACAACGATTGTGCAAAAGAGATCAACCTATAAATTCATATGTATGGAGAGACATATATAGTGTGGGTGATAGGAAGCAAGACTCCGTGCGAGAAAGAAATGTTGATGGAGAAACTACAAATAGATACAGAGATGGAGATGCTAGCTAGAGGGACATCCGCTAGTTTGAGTGTTGGAGATGACCGCCGGGTGGTTCAGAGGGTGAAGTTATATATGTGTGTGTGAGAGAAAGATAAAAGGAGGGCACTTGACTGCATGTAGAGAGAAACATATGTAGTGTGCGTGATAGGAAGCAAGAGTGAGGGCGAGAAAGAAGGTTGATGGAGAAACAGATAAATAGAAAGATAAAGATGCTAGCTAGTGTGCGTTAGAGATAGGAGTAGAGTGCATCAGAAGGCTGAGTTATGTGTGTGGGTGTGAGAGAGATAGAGAGAGGGTGCATGTGAGTCACATACAAACAGATATCAGAGAGAACTGAGATCCCGAGAGACAGAGTTTTGTGTCTACAAGAGAGAAAGATATTTCACAACGAGAATGATAGCTAGAGAGACATATGAGGGAACGCAAGATATCTCTAGGGAGAGAGTGTGTGTGAGCGACATACAAGAGAACAGTGGAGAAATATGAGACCCTAGGAGACAGAGTTTGTGTTTGTGTGTGAGAAAGAGATATTTAAGAGGAAGAGTTGTAGGTTCTCATATCTAAGGAGCAAAAGACATCTCTGTATGAGGGGTGTGCGAGTGGCACACATGGGAATAGTAGAGAGAAATGAGACCCCGGGATACAAAGTTTTGTGTTGTGTGATTGAAAGAGATTCCACATGGAGAATCATAGTTAGAGACACATAGCAGGGAGAGAGATATACTTAGAGAGAGATAGAGTGATGAAGGTCCAGGGAGGGAGTACCGGCAGTGTGTTACGAAGATAAAAGATCATTGTCGACATACAGGTAGCACGAGAGATACCTGAGAGACGATGAACGTGTATAGGTCCAGAGAGATAGTCCTATATAAGCATGAGTGATAGCTATATGAGACGAATATCTGGATTAAAGGGGATTCAAATATTTAAACTGGAGATCACGACATCGATAGTATCATAGTGCAAATTGGTGTATCAAACATGCATATTCATTTGAATTTGGGCACACGTGTAATGTTATATAGTTTACCAATATTGGTGATCCATAGATTCTTTAATTACAAACAATGCATGGTTTATATGCAATTAATGTCTAAACGGGATTACACTATATGTTGCGTGTGTAAAACACATTATACATGTTTGAGAAGTAAAAAAAACACATGAAACACACATTAATTGGAGACAGTTAGCGAGGAATGCATACATTGGATTTCAACATAAAGTGGTTTCAAATATTTGAAAATCCAAATTGATGGATACAACCTTATGAATCTAAGATCATGCCATTTGTAAACCATATTTATGTATAAATGGTGTTGTGCTTTTGAAAGTATATATAAAAAAATGATGTGTATAGAATTTAATTCCAATTGAAAATGGATCCCGCCCGAAAAAATAGAATACAAATGGGATTCGAATTGAGTTGGCATGGTTAACGTGCGCTCTGCAAAATTTGAACGAAGCGGGGAAAGTCGTAGTAACCGCCCGAAACCAAAATCTACGAGATGGAAATTACTACTGCCTATCCCTGCCACGCTAAGCCTATCTGCTGGATTTCTATAGGTTTTGATAGGGGTAGGTTTGTAATTTCACCCAAATGTGACGTAACCGCCTCTCACCCGGATTCATACACAGTGGGCGCCAAAACACAGTGTGTCCTCGGCCGAAATCGACTCCCTCCCCGATTCATATTCATAAACGGTGGGTGCCAAAAACAAACTCTCGTCGGCAAATATTTGGTGTATGCGAGATTACCGTCCTATCCCTAACCGACTAATATTGTTGTGATGTAGGAAATTTGAAACGGGGGCTAAGTTTGTAAATTTCCACGCATTTGAGACAAGCGCGCCCTAAATACATGGTTCCCCCCTTCCTCTCTACCTCCCTTTTCCCCATTCGTACTCCATGGGCGCCAAAACACCCTCTCCACCCCAGCCTCCTCTGTCCGCCACCCCATCCACCGCCGTCCTCCTCCACCATGCCGGAGCTGATACCCCGACGTCGTCGTCCATTACAAGAGATCGACCTCTCTCATCCACGGCTTCGGACCGGAATCCTTGCATCCCGTCCTCTCGCTTCATCCCCGCCATCGTCCACCTTGCCGGCGCCACTCCCACGACCGTCCCGTCCACCAAGCCCCGCCGCCACCGTCTACCCTCCTAGATCTGCTTCCATGCTGCCGACAGCCATCGCTACCGCAGCACCGTCGAATTCTCAGCAGACACATACACGGCGCCGCACCAGAGGCGGTACTCTTTCGTATATGCTCAACTTATTTATCGCAGCAAGAAAATAGATCGCCACTGCTTTACTCTGATTTCTTGTCTTGGTTGCGAAGTTGCCTTTGTTCGGTTTGCACCTTCAGATCCGCCATGGCATGCTCAACACTATACTCCCAATGCTTATGATTTTCCCCTTTTATATTCCACACTAGTTAAATCACAGTAGACTAAATTGCAAAATTGGGTCAGCCGATTTTTCAAAGCTTGCTGGAGTTCTCCGGTGCAAACGAAGGGGCTCGGGTGGTTGTGGGGCCTTGCCGAACAAAGAAAACTTGACGTGGGTGGGGTGGGGGCGGGGTGGGGGTGGCGGTGGCGGAGGAACACAGGCGATGGGGGCCGGTGGTCCGGCCGGCGGCCCGTGCGGTGTTCTGTATGGGAAGAATCGGAGACGAGGAAGAAAAAAGGTTAGGAGACGTAGGATCTTCATCCAACCGCCTGAAATGGTCGACAGACAGCTTGGAGTTGCATTCTTAATGCGCTATGGTTCATCATGTGTGGGCACTGCGCAACCAACATTTTATTATCCAAAATCTGCTTGCTCTTCTTTACCATGTTCCTCTTCCGTTCTTCTTTAATATGTACTCTCTCCGTTCCTAAATACAAGTCTTTGTATAGATTCCACCATGGACTAGATATGGAGCAAAATGAGTGAATCTACACTCTAGAATGTATCTGGATACATCTGTATGTGATCCATAGTGGAAATCTCTACCAAGACTTATATTTTGGAATGGAGGGAGTATGATAGTAGTACAGTATGTTCCTTGTACTGAAGATGAGCGGGGACATTTGCAGTGTAGAGGTCTATACGGTTGGTTGTGATGGACACTTTGAGCCTCTTTGATTCGTAGGATTTTGTAAACATAGAAATAGGATTTGTAGTGGCCAGCCCACTTGAATCCTATAAGAATAGCAAGGAAATGCGGGGAGCTGTGTCACCTTTGAGAGTTACACTGATATTAACAGTACCGCACCTTCACTTGAAGAGAGCTGGTATCCGAAGCCATTCTAGACGTACCGGCAATACTAGCACATATATTCCAGCAAGTTCTACTTTGCTGATTTTACTTTGATGCTTAAGGTTTTCCTGTTATATCTACATTATGATCTGTGTAGCTGCTTTGTGTTGCACTAGCAGCAGTCCACTCTTGAAGCTAAACACTGCAATGACTTACAAAATTGGCACCAAGGAATTGAGTGCCATTTTGGATGCAATGAAACTCATATGCTCCCCACCTGTTGACTCTTGTTCAGAATATGATCCTAATGACTCTTGTTCAAAATTGCCACATATAGAGAGACAGCATGGAATTGCATTTCTTTGGGCGATGTGATTCATCATGAGTGGGCAACCAACATTATATGCAATGAAGCGGAACCTCAAGAATATGCTTCCTCTTTTGTTCTTTAACATGTTCCTCTTTGTTTATTCTGTATTTAGTACGTATAGTATGTTCCTTATCAGGAAGGGGCACAGGGACATCTGCAGTCAACAGTTGATAGAGCTGGCATGTACGTGATCGATAGGCTTTCAATTACTAGCGGCAATACAACACCGTATTTTCAAGCCAGTTCCACTTTCCTGATTTATATATCGTGGTTATGGTGTACCCCTGTTATGTACACTATGATCCGCCTAGTTGTTGTGTGCTCTTGTTATCATGGTTTGGCAATAAACTCTCTATACAGTATATTATGAACCTATCATCTTCCAACTATCCTTACTTCTGGAGCCTATTTTTTTGTGTACTTGTGCCAGATTATAAATGCATGCACCATATTACAGCACACATGAGCTCTCTCATCAGAATCCAGTGATAGCACACAAGTGTTTACAGGGGCGCCCCTATATTAGAATATCATCTGCATTACAAAGATAATCTCACAACTATTTATGTTTTCATGGTTCTCATATATTATACGTAATTACAGTGAATATCAGAATCCGCACATCAGAAGAATATTGTGGAACACTGCAATGACTTACAAAATTGGCATCAAGGCATTGAGTGCCATTCTGGATGCAATGAAACTCATACGCTCCACACCTGTAGATTCTTGTTCAGAATATGATCCTAATGACTATTCTAACCTCGAGGAGTCAAAGGCAGATGGCCTGTCATGTTCACCCATCAAGGTGCTTGTTATAATTTGGCAAGGTTTTATTGATTGCGCGTATCTTGCATATGTTGTCTTGCATTTCTTCTACTTTGTTGCACCACCATCTGCTTAGTTTACTCATCATATATGTTGAGATGCCATGCCCATCCATTATCAATACATATTCCATCTGTCATCATACCATATTTTTCCACTCAAATGTTGTTCTTGTGCATCAGACATCAAAAAGGAAGAGGGTGATTGCCGAACCTGAAGGAGCACCAGCAAAGTCCTTGAAAAACATGGTTGTGCCGGAGAAATCAGACAACACCCCACTTATATTGGATGTATAACCAGTGACACAAAATGTAGGACCGACTCCAGCAGACTATACCCATACTTCACTGGCCACACCACTAGCCCCACCACACAGGACCTACACTCCAGCAAAATGTATGCCGATTTCAGTTGCCATAGCACCAGCCGTACCACAGAAAAATCTCACTCCAGCAAAAAGTACAGCAAGTCCACCGGCCGAAGACCTATCCCAACTGCAGAGACGGCCAATTCCTGTAGATTGGAACCCCATTCCAGTTATTCCCAGTTTAAAAGACAATGCTTTCAATGTTGTTAGGGACTACGTGCATATATTCCCATCATGGGAAGATTATAGTGAAGACAAACACCATTTTCACATCTTCTTGTCCCACTTACGTGTAAGTGCTATTATTCATGGTGATTATTTTCCTGTTTTCTGCTGATTGAACACATCAATGATTTACATTGCATTGTTGTAAGTAGGTGAGGGTCAATCTAGATGGTCATGACGAGCAAAGCTTGCTTGCACTTTTCAAGGAAGCATTGCAGCAGTATTGGTGTTACCTGAGGAAATCACACTTTGATGGCAAGTCTATAAACGAATTTCCGGTGAAGTCTCCTGTGCTAAATTTAGAAGACACTGAATGGAAAAACCTTGTTATGCACTGGTCTTGTTCCGAGGATGAGGTACTGTCTATGATATCGCATGACAATTTGAACTTTTACCTTTCCGCATGTGCCTCACGGATCTTTTTTGCAGGAAATCTGCTCGAAAAAGAATTCTCGTTTGAAAAGAACGACAGGATATCGCAAATATGCTGCCCGCTACTTTGCTCTTGTTAGTACCTGTTGTCCTGTATCACTGTACTTGCATACATACCTGGTTCATTATGTGACAGCAGTATACATGATAGCTTGCTTATCAATTGTTCGCACCAAATTATCTGATCTGTATGAATGGTTACATTAGTGTCGAATATATCCAATGCCAATGAATTTTTTTAGCTCTACATTGTTCTTGTAAGTACCTGCTGTCCTTTGTCAGTGTACTTATATTGAGAGGTAGTTGTTCATGTACCATCAGTCTGCAGCTTATTTTCCTTTGCCCTCCATTTTCTACACAGCAGATCTATATTTACTCTTACCATATGGTTGGATAACACCGATGGTACTGAAGAAGTTTAGCTCTGCATTGCCCTTGGCTGTACCTTTTGCCTGTATTGATGTACTTACATTTATAGCTACTTGGTTATGTAGCATCACTCTTCATCTTATCTTAAATATTCTCTATTTTTTTCTTATATTGTCACATATATATTTACTCTTAAAAAAATGTAGAATAAAGGCAATGCTTATGAAGAAGATTATGTGGTAAACTTCTTGAATTGCCACCCCCCCATCAGAATGGATAAGGGCTTTATAGAGCCTGCCTTCACCAATAATGTAAGTTTATCCTTCTCAAGCCTTCAAACTTTGTTGTGTATATTTGGTTAGGCATGACTGCAACAGCTGTTTATTTTTGGTGTTTGCATCAAATTGCATGTTTAAAGTTTATTATGTAGTTCATAAACAAAAGTTTATCCTTCTCAATTTAAGTTTTCAGTTGTACAACCAAGTTCCTTCTTCATGCCATGTAAATTAAACTATACAGAGCAAGTGATCTTATTTTTCCAATCTGAAATGGGTAAATTGATAGCAGACTTACCATTGATACTTATGAGTTCTTGATCTATAATCCAGTGGTGTCGTGAAGCTGCCAACTCCTTCACAATGTCATTTCCTGCCATGTCTTGACCTGAACAATACCATATTGTGTTAATACTATTTTAAACTATGTCACTTTATTCGTTAGTAAGAAATGTGATGAATTGTCAACATTGATACTTATATGTGCAAAACATGTCATCTGTCTGCTTGTTTATCTTTCAGGGTGAGGAGGAAATAAGTGTCAAACAAATACAGTCTCATCAGCTTGCTCAGCTGCTTGCGCTGCAGCTTTCGAGCAGGGCTAACCTTTCTTGAACTCTATTGAAGTGTTGTCAGTTTTGTATATTATTTTGTTGGCGTGTTTAATTGCACTGGTGGCGATCTTTGATGCTCAGTGTATGTAATCTGCTGTCTGCTTGTGCTTTATTATCATAGTGGCGAACTTTGATGCCCAGTGGATGTAATATGACGTAAGTTCTTTATTGTATAGTCTAGGTTTTTTTCTTATTCACGATGATGCAGTTATTTTACTGTATATATATCCTGTCTTCGCAGTAAACCGGCCAAACCGTAAAATTGCGGTACATAATCGGGTTGTCATGCAAATCACTATGTATGATCCGCATCATGGGCCCCGTCATCTTGGTTCGTTAACAGGCCTAAATGTAAATTGGTCCACTAGTAGATTCGGGCCTTTAATAGGCCGAGTAAACCGTTGGCCCTATTTTCCCAGGAAAACTCAATGGGCTTTTAGGAGGCCGAAAAGTAGGTTAGGCCTGAAACATGCCGAACAGCTCACGGGACGGCAGCAGGCCATAATAGACCCCGGCCCATGACTGTGCCAATCAAATCATGGGCTTATAACAGGCCAAAATTGTCTTGGTCCTTGTTTGCCCTAATCAGATTATCAGCTATGAGCAGGCCGGATGCAAACGGGGCCGTAGTTAGGCCCAACTATATGACGGGCTTTTAACAGGCCAAAATATATATAGGGCTGAAATGTTAAACGGGCCTTTAACAGGCCGAAACTAATATCAGGCCGAATTACTAAATGGCCCTTTATCAAGTGGGCCCAAAAGCATAGCGTCCAGTTGACGGGTCGAATCTGATATGGGCCATAATTTAGCCCAAAGCCTCTCAAAGGGCCGGACCTGATCTGGGCCGTAATTTGGCCCAGAACATGGGAGGCTTTTAACGGGCCAGATCTCATATGGGCCTCTATTAGGTCCGGAACGTGGCAGGCTGTTAATGGACCGGATCAAATATGGGCCGGCATTTGGCCCAAAACATGGCAGCCTGTCAATGGGCCGGCCTACTAGTGTCATCAAAATCTTTTGGGCCTTCAGCTGGGCCGATCCATTATGGGCGGAGGAATCTCGTGGGCCTTTAGCTGGGCCGACCCATTATGGTCCGCAAATTCTTGGGGGCCTTTAGCTGGGCTGGCCCGTTATGGCCCGCAAAACCTTGCAGGCCTTTAGCTGGGCCGGCCCATTATGGCCGGCAAAAACTTGTGGGCCTTTAGCTGGACCACTCCATTATGGCCCGCAAAATCTTGTGGGCCTTTTGCTGGGCCGGCCCATTATGGACCGCAGAATCTTGTGGCCCTTTAGTTGGGCCGGCACATTTAAACTTTATAGGCCACTTTTGGGCCGGTCCACGTGTCAACATTACATAGGCGCATCTCGGCCATTGGATGAGTGACACCTGTGCCAACGGGGAGCTGACACGTGTTTCCTCCAGCCAATGATGATTTTACACATGGAAAATCCCCATTGGTCCGGGCTGTTAACGGGTTATCAGGTCCAAAATGGGACCTGATAGCTTAATGGCGTTCCATTACGGTGGATGCCACGTGTCGGTCACCCTTGACGAAAGCACTTCTGTGACACTTCTATTACAGCACAAGTATGACTATCTTGATTCTGTCATAAAATCGTCATGGATGTACATGCATGACAGAAAACGCGACCTACTGTGACAAACACGTATCATCACGGTAGTGTATTTTTTTTGTAGTGACTGTTTTGATCTCCGGTGGGAATTTCTTTTGTCACCCCGTGTTCGGCTGGCGAGGTTCATCCTTGTCTTCGCTCTGAGGTCCCTTCCCTTTGTGTTCAACGTTGAGTTTGCCGGCCTGCTTGAAGACCCAACATTCTCTGTTGGTATGATTAGCTGGTTTATCGGGAGTGCCGTGAATCCGGCAGGGCCTGTCTAGGATTTTGTCCAGGTTAGATGGACTGTCCTTGTTGCCTTTAAATGGCTTCTTCCGTTGACCTGGTCTTGATCCCCTGAATCCGGCGTTTACCGCTATATTGTCCGGGCTTTCTTCATTGTTCCGCCGTTTGTTTTTGTTGCGTTGTGGTTTTCCGTTGCCATCCCTGACTTTGGATGTGCTGGTATCACTGGTGCTGCTATGTGCTAACTAGCTATCTTCGCCCGCGCAAAAGCAGGTCATGAGTGTAGTTAAGGCGGCCATTGTCCTTGGCTTTTCCTGGCCGAGGTGTCTGGCCATCCATTCGTTCCAAACACTATGTTCGAAGGCCGCTAAAGCTTCGGCGTCCGGACAGTCGATAATTTGGTTCTTCTTAGTGAGAAACCTGTTCCAAAGCTTACGAGCTGATTCTCCGGGTTGTTGGATTATGTGGCTTAGATCATCAACGTCCAGAGGCCGGACATAGGTCCCTTGGAAATTGGCCCAGAAGGCATCCTCAAGTTCTTCCCATCTTCCGATGGAATTTTCGGGAAGGCTTTTCAACCAGTGTCGAGCTGGTCCTTTTAGCTTGAGGGGTAAATATTTAATGGCATGGAGGTCATCTCTGCGAGCCATGTGGATGTGAAGAATAAAGTCTTCTATCCAAACCGCGGGGTCCGTCGTTCTATCATATGCCTCGATGCTTACAGGTTTGAACCCTTCTGGAAAATCATGTTCCAGTACCTCATCGGTGAAGCATAGGGGGTGTGCGGCACCCCTGTATCTGGTTGTGTCGTGGATTTGGTCCAACGGTTGCATTGTCTGATATTGGTTCCAAGCTGGTAAGTGGCCGGCGTATTTTATTTGATGATCATGATCCCGTGTAGGAGCACGTTCCTTGGATCCATAGATGGACCTAGTTTTGCCAGCTTTTTTGTCCAGGTCCTCATGTAGATCGTGTTTTTTGTCCTGGGCCGCAGCCTTCCTTCCTTTGCGGGGAGGGGGCGCGGGATTATGTACGGCATTGCTAGTCGCTCTGTCGCGACTGCGAGGTGGTCGGTCCGGCCAGTCGGTCGTATTGTTTTTCAGCGAGATAGGTACGATAGCCTCGTCGTCGAATCCGGGCAGCAGCTTACGTTTGGGATAGCTCTTTGTTTAGCTATTACCGCCGTATTTTTCCTTGGTGTCTAGCACTTCGTTCCATCTGTCATTGAGTGTTTCCTGTGCCTGCTTATGCTTTTTCAGGCTCCTTGTAGTGGAGATAAGCCTTTGAAGGAGGCGTTCTTTGTTCTAATGGTTCTTCTGGGATGATGAATTCGTCGTCGCCCAGGCTTATACCTGGCCAAACCTCGGGCCGGGCCAGGCTTCGGGCTGGGCCTAGCTAAGCCCGACACAAAAAACCCAGGCCCAGGCCCGGCCCGGCCCAGCCATCGGGCCTGTGTTTCTGGGGCCGAGCCCGACCCGAACACATAAAAGCCCGTCGGGCTTCGGGCCGGGCCGGCCCAACCTTCAGAAAATTGCAAAAATGACGGGCCCAGGCCCGGCCCGGCCCGACCTTCGGGCTCAAAAACTAGGCCCGAGCCCGGCCCGGGGGCAGCGTCGGGCCGGGCCGGGTCGGGCCGGGTCGGGCTTTTTCGGGCAGGGCCGGCCGGGTCGGGCTTTTTCGGGCGGGGCCGGCCGGGCCGGGCTTCCCATGGCCAGGACTAATGATCTCCTCTTCAGAGTGAGGCTTCGGGGTGTGTTCGTCGTCCTCTCGTGTAGGGCTGGGCATTCGGTTCCCCCGAACCGATCAGGTCGGTTTCTCGGTGTATTTAAAATTCCGGTTCTACCAAAATACTGACCAATCGGTCAATGGAAAACTAGCTGACCGAAGTTTATTTGCACCGAAATTTCGATTCGGTCGTCGATTCGACCGAACAGCACCGAGATATATTTAATAACAGCTGGAATCGCTGCCTCTAGTCAGGATCTACAGTGCACGTACCATTAGCAGGAGCTGGTATACTTTATTCTGATGTACAGTGCCTCCTTGGCTACTCCATCCGATTGCTTCTCCCGAGCAACTCTGTAAAATTAGTGGTGGGGCTCACTAGGTGAAGTACCTACCCGAGGGAGTACTACTTCTCTTTTACACAAAATTTATAGCGATGGTGGCTCAGTCGGTCAGGTTTACCACCTCCCGACAAGACCGTGGGACTCGTGCACTTATAGCGACAATGTAGAAAATAGACTGTCCATGTTCTTGCGATAGAGCACTTGAGTAAGAAACAGGTAAGGAACAGGCGCGCAGGTCTGACCTTTATGATTACTCGGTTTTCGGTCCATTCGGGTAATCAAGGGATATACCCGAACTCCCCGGACTAATTTTGGTTTTCAACAAATGCAAACCGAACATACTACCGAAGTTCTCGGTTTCGGTGAATTCGGCTTCGGTGCCGGTTAATTCGGTTCGGTACATCGGTTTTCGGGTTATATGCCCAGCCCTACTCTCGCGTGCCCTGCTCCAGCACTGGGTCTGCGGGGTCATCGGCGGTTCAGATTATTGTCGCCGTCTGCAACAATGTTGTTGTTTTTCTTTGTCCCGGATCAAGGTCGGTGCTTGGGACGCCGGTGCTTGGGAGGTTCATCGACGGGCATGCTGTTGTTACCGTCGGCCTCATTCTTCTTTGGTGTGTCCACCATGTATATATCGTATGACGATGTAGCTGTCCACTGCCCTAAAGGTGGTGGTTTTTGTGCCTGCTCTTCTCCAGCATCGTCGTCCATACTGTCGATGTCTTCGGAGCCGTAATCGAGCTTGTCAGTTAAGTCCTCGATGGTGGCAATGAAGTGGGTGGTGGGTGGGGAACGTAGTTCTTCGTTGTCCGCTTCTTACTCGAGCTGGACATAGCTTGGCCGAGGGTCTCCTGACAAGGAGGGGGACCTCAATGAGTTTAATATGTCGCCAAAAGGCAAGTACTGGAAGATGTCTGCGGAGCTGAACTCCATGATTGGCGCCCAATCAGGATCGATGGACGCGGGTGCACACGGTCCGGGACCCATGGCCGGAGACGAGTCTGAGGTTCCGGTAACACAAGCCCAACCTGATGTTGGGTCTGTGTGCGGCTCGAGCGCCGCTGAATTTGCAGCCTCTGCGGTGGGGTTGAGCTTCCCATCTTTGGACGACGCAGTCCGTTCCGGCTCTAGGGCCAGGGCGGTCACAGGCGCTAGCTCCTGCGGCCAGATGATAGATCTAGGTCATGTTCATCGTGGTGGTCGAGGACAGCCGTCATGGGCTCGAATCCGTCGAAGATCAAGTCTCCCGGATATCGGCCACAAAATTCAGGCTTCCAAATCTGACCTGATGGCCAGGGGCGTAGCTATCAATCTGCTCTAGACGGCCAAGTGAGTTGGCCCGCAATGCGAAGCCGCCGAATAAGAAGGTCTATCCAGGAAGGAAGGTCTCCCCCTGGACTGCATTGTAGTAGATGGTTGATGGAGCCATCAAACCTATCTTCGACGACACAGAGAAACTCTCAATGAAAGCACCAATGTCGGTGTCAAAACCGGCGGATCTCGGGTAGGGGGTCCCGAACTGTGCGTCTAAGGCTAATGGTAACAGGAGGCGGGGGACACGATGTTTACCCAGGTTCGGGCCCTCTCTATGGAGGTAATACCCTACTTCCTACTTGATTTATCTTGATGAATATGAGTATTACAAGAGTTGATCTACCACGAGATCGTAATGGCTAAACCCTAGAAGTCTAGCCTATGGGATTATGATAATTGTGACTAAACTCTAGAAGTCTAAACCCTCCAGTTTATATAGACACTGGGGGAGCTAGGGTTGTACAAAGTCGGTTTATGGAGAAAGGAATCTTCATATCCGAATCGTCAAGCTTGCCTTCCACGCCAAGGAGAGTCCCATCTGGACACGGGACGAAGTCTTCTATCTTGTATCTTCATAGTCCAACAGTCCGGCCAAAGATATAGTCCGGCTGTCCGAGGACCCCTTAGTCCAGGACTCCCTCACCCATGATCCCGAAGGAACATAGACTCATCCTCCACTACCTCGGTGGTGGCGGCGGCTCCTCGTCATCGCGGGCCATCGTCTTCATTGAGGACAGGACGATGAGCTAGGCGGCGCGACAGGAGCGGCGCAATGCGGCCCGCCGCTCCAAGTTCGCCAAGTCGGACGAGGCGCCGGCCTGGGCCCGCAACGGTCCCAACTCGGTGGCGGCCAAGGCTCTCGACCAGTCTGTCACTAACGCGGAGACGCCCGCGTGGCGTTGCCGCCACTTCGACGAGGAGCTCGCCAAGATTGGTGAGGAATGGTCGCTAAGCAATATCTTCGCGAATGCCAGCATGGGCAAGGCCGCCGCGTGGGCACCGCAGGCAGGGGCGGCATCGACCGCGACGACCCTATGCATGACGCAGAATGAAGCAGACCGACTCCCCCGCGAGCGCCAGGCAAGGCTGCCTTGGCGGCCACGCGCCCTACCAGTACTGAAGGGACGATGACACGGACGGCAATGGCGGTGCCGTCGGGCAGGTCAGCCAAGCGTACGAGGTCGCCGTCCACTACAAGTTAGCCTCCTAGTTTTTTTTCTAGTTTTTAGTTAAACGGTCAAAATATCACCTGTCTTACGTAAATTATGTCCAAACTATGCTAGAAGGCGTGGTTTGATATAATTTGTCTAGTCTATTCAACTTTGATTTAAAATGTATACAGAAAGCTTTGGATGGTCGGCTTCCACATCATTGCCTGTGGACTGGCCCCCATCAGCCCGTAAACTAATGTGTTGGATTTGAAGGATAGGATTGACCCATCGCATTGAGTTAAAGTTTAACCACGTATTTGATTAGCAGAATATTAATGCATGTCAAAAAAATTACTAGTCATGTTTTTTTGGGTCAATTACTAGTCATATTTAAATGTTGTTTTTAATAACAATATTTTTGCTACATATATTTTTATTTTACTAGTTTAAATTATGATTTAAATATGGCCGAAACACACAAGCGGAAGGACTGTAAACCATGAGGGGGTCGCACTTCTTAGGCCCTTCCCAGTGCTCTATCATGGACAGATGCTAAACATGCCACATAAGCAAAAAAGTGACATGTCACAACATTTAAGGAGGGGAGAGAGTACTTTGATGACCCTAGAAAAAACCAATGCCAAGCGCGAGAACCTAGGCAAACCACTTAAATTAAACAATTTGGTTAATGCATGAAAAATTTTAGGTGCTAACTCATTAAATAAAGTGTGCTTAGCAACAAGTTAAGCACCTATCCGTTGGAACTTGAGTTGTTAAAGTATTTAATGCACTTAGCACCTCATCTAAGACTAGCCACAATGGATAGTAACATACAGTACTCCCTCCGTCTAGGTGATTAAGTCATCTTAGGTTGTGCACCGTGACCAAGGAGGAGGGGAAAACGAGAGAACTTAATGTTTATTTGCTAATTAATAACATTGCATGCAATGAACTAACCACTGCATGTCGTTTTTAGTAGTCTCAAGTCATTAAAAGCATGCACACCCCACATCTCTTATTGGTTGATATGTCAAGAAACAAGAAACGATGTAGAATTTAATGCATCGCGCCTAAGTGTTTTGGCATTATTTGATTTTCGTAAGATGACTTACACACCTAGACGGAGGAAGTAGTAACATACACATATCCCTAGACTATGTTACTACCTCAATAGTGGGTAGTAACATAAGTGTGGTAACATAAGTGTGGTAATATTGCATTGGGACATGTGATGTTACAGTAACTAGCTAAGTTACTAGTATTACATCTCTCCTCATTAACTCACTGTCATATAAGTAAATTTGCTGAGTTGAACTCGATGTTACTATCGAAGTTACTCCCACCGTGGCCAGTCTTTGCATTGGAAGAGGTCTGATCCGAACAGCTACTGGTTGAACTCCGCTACACAGCGTGCGTGTGCCCTGGGCATTGACACTTGGACCGAGCAACCCCGAGCATTTTGACACCTGGCGTTCGCAGCGCGGACGTGTCATTGCCCCAGGTACACCAGGAGTCAGGAGAAAACCTCGTGACTGGACCGAATCCGCAATGAACTTGTGGGATGGAACGGAAAAAAAGTCCAGAAATGGTGCGCGGGACCCAGCCGTGGACTCACCTAGCCCACAGGTCAGACACTACCGCCTAGATACCGGGCCCGAGAAAGCCGACACCGAGCAACCGCATCCACTGCGTGCACAAGCGTCGCGCATCGGAGGCGCCGCCCCTGCCAATCCAACGGCCAGGAGAGCGCGCGGCCCCACAGCGTCAGACGAACACTCCAGTGCCATCTCGCCGCTTCCGTTTCCGGCGGCTTCCACTACCTTCTAGACCCCCGGCGAACTCTCCGCTCCCTCCTTCTTATGCCCGCCGCTCTCCGGCCCCCAACACCATCAGAATCCAGAACTCCAGAAGCAGAGCAATCCCACAAACACTTGGTGATCCCAAATTCCCAATCAATCTTCCAACCCAAAGTCTGTCTGATCCATTGTAGGTTGTGAGCGCAAGCAGCGGCGGCCATGAACCCGGACAACTTCACGCACAAGACCAACGAGGCGCTGGTGGCGGCGCACGAGGCGGCGTCGGAGGCCGGCCACGCGCAGATCACGCCGCTGCACCTGGCGGCGGCGCTGGCGGCGGACAGGTCGGGCATCCTGCGGCAGGCGGTCGCGGGGGCGTCCGGCGGGAACGCGTCCGCGGGGGACTCGTTCGAGCGCGTGCTCTCCGCCGCGCTCAAGAAGCTGCCGTCGCAGTCGCCGCCGCCGGACTCCGTGCCGGCCTCCACGGCGCTCATCAAGGCCATCCGCCGCGCGCAGTCGGCGCAGAAGAAGCGCGGGGACTCGCACCTCGCCGTCGACCAGCTGCTCATGGGCCTCCTCGAGGACGCGCAGATCGCCGACTGCCTCAAGGAGGCCGGCGTGTCCGCCTCGCGGGTGCGCGCCGAGCTCGAGAAGCTCCGCGGCGGGGACAACGCGCGCAAGGTCGAGTCCGCCTCCGGCGACACCAACTTCCAGGCGCTCAAGACGTACGGCCGCGACCTCGTCGAGGTGGCCGGCAAGCTCGACCCCGTCATCGGCCGCGACGAGGAGATCCGCCGCGTCGTGCGCATCCTCTCGCGCCGCACCAAGAACAACCCCGTCCTCATCGGCGAGCCCGGCGTGGGCAAGACGGCCGTCGTGGAGGGCCTCGCGCAGCGCGTCGTGCGCGGGGACGTGCCCAGCAACCTTCTCGACGTCCGCCTCGTCGCGCTCGACATGGGCGCCCTCGTCGCCGGCGCCAAGTACCGCGGCGAGTTCGAGGAGCGGCTCAAGGCCGTGCTCAAGGAGGTGGAGGAGGCCGACGGCAAGGTCATCCTCTTCATCGACGAGATACACCTCGTCCTCGGTGCCGGCAGGACGGAGGGGTCCATGGACGCGGCCAACCTGTTCAAGCCGATGCTCGCGCGTGGCCAGCTCCGGTGCATCGGCGCCACCACGCTGGAGGAGTACCGCAAGTATGTCGAGAAGGACGCCGCGTTCGAGAGGCGGTTCCAGCAGGTGTACGTGGCCGAGCCGAGCGTCGCCGACACCATCAGCATCCTGCGTGGGCTCAAGGAGAAGTACGAGGGGCACCACGGCGTGCGCATCCAGGACCGCGCCATCGTCGTCGCGGCGCAGCTCTCGGCGAGGTACATCATGGGCCGGCACCTGCCGGACAAGGCCATCGACCTGGTGGACGAGGCGTGCGCGAACGTGAGGGTGCAGCTGGACAGCCAGCCGGAGGAGATCGACAACCTGGAGAGGAAGCGGATTCAGCTGGAGGTGGAGCTCCACGCGCTGGAGAAGGAGAAGGACAAGGCCAGCAAGGCCCGGCTGGTGGAGGTGAGGAAGGAGCTGGACGACCTGAGGGACAAGCTGCAGCCGCTGACCATGAAGTACCGCAAGGAGAAGGAGCGGATCGACGAGATCCGGAAGCTGAAGCAGCGGCGCGAGGAGCTGCAGTTCACGCTGCAGGAGGCGGAGCGGCGCATGGACCTGGCCCGCGTCGCCGACCTCAAGTACGGCGCCCTCCAGGAGATCGACGCCGCCATCGCCAAGCTGGAGGGCGAGACCGGCGAGAACCTGATGCTCACCGAGACCGTCGGCCCCGAGCAGATCGCGGAGGTGGTGAGCCGGTGGACCGGCATCCCGGTGACCCGGCTCGGGCAGAACGACAAGGAGCGGCTGGTCGGCATGGCGGACAGGCTGCACACGAGGGTGGTCGGGCAGACGGAGGCCGTGAACGCCGTCGCCGAGGCGGTGCTGAGGTCCAGGGCGGGGCTTGGACGGCCGCAGCAGCCCACCGGGTCGTTCCTCTTCCTGGGCCCGACCGGCGTAGGCAAGACCGAGCTCGCCAAGGCCCTCGCCGAGCAGCTGTTCGACGACGAGAACCTGCTCGTCCGCATCGACATGTCCGAGTACATGGAGCAGCACTCCGTCGCTCGCCTCATCGGAGCGCCACCTGGGTAAGCACACTGAGCCACTGATGATTTCCACTAAAATTTGTTCATTGCTGCATTCTTTTAGCCGTAAACAAAGACTGAATTTGGGTTCTGATTTGGGATTACAAATTGTTCTTGTGAATGCAGCTATGTCGGGCACGAGGAGGGCGGGCAGCTGACGGAGCAGGTGAGGAGGCGGCCGTACAGCGTGATCCTGTTCGACGAGGTGGAGAAGGCGCACGTGGCGGTGTTCAACACGCTCCTCCAGGTGCTGGACGACGGCCGGCTGACCGACGGGCAAGGCAGGACGGTGGACTTCCGGAACACCGTGATCATCATGACCTCCAACCTCGGCGCCGAGCACCTCCTCGCCGGGATGGTCGGCAAGAACTCCATGAAGGTCGCGCGCGACCTCGTCATGCAGGAGGTATGTATGTGTGGATCAGCTCAATCTCCATTACAGAAGCACCGATGTACCTCTGATCTGCAATGTGATGCTGAACTTCGTGTGTGGTTGTGTGCGCAGGTGAGGAGGCACTTCAGGCCGGAGCTGCTGAACCGGCTGGACGAGATCGTCGTCTTCGACCCGCTGTCCCACGAGCAGCTGAGGAAGGTCGCTCGCCTGCAGATGAAGGACGTGGCCGTCCGGCTCGCCGAGCGCGGCGTCGCCCTGGCCGTCACCGACGCCGCGCTGGACGTCATCCTGTCGCTGGCCTACGATCCAGTACGTGACTGCATCCTACTACTAAATTTCTGAATTTTTTTCACCTTCTTTGGACTCGGACGCTGACTCTGTTTGTTGTTGCAGGTGTATGGCGCTCGGCCGATCAGGAGGTGGATCGAGAAGCGGGTGGTGACGCAGCTGTCCAAGATGCTGATCCAGGAGGAGATCGACGAGAACTGCACGGTGTACATCGACGCCGCCAACAAGGACGAGCTGGCCTACCGGGTGGACCGCAGCGGCGGGCTGGTGAACGCCGAGACGGGGCAGAGGTCCGACATCCTCATCCAGGTGCCCAACGGCGCCCTCGGCGGCGGCGGCGGCGAGGCGGCCAAGGCCGTGAAGAAGATGAGGGTGATGGAGGACGGGGACGAGGACGGCATGGACGAGGATGTTTGAACTCTTGAAGCTGAAATGAAGCTTGCTGAAGTGCCTGTCGGATGGAGTGTGTAGATGAGTTGCGGTGAGGCTCTGTGACGCGTGTGTCGTGTGGCCGGAAGCTGTTACGGCTTCGGGAATAATCTTCCTTCTGTGTTTTTGTGAGTCGGTTGAAAGCGAAGAGAATAGAGTGTCTTGTGAATTGCCTTCCGAATGCCCAAAAAAATCGTGTACCTAAGCAATTTTTTTCTCGCTTATTATATCATCATCGCGACAAATGCATCGACCGATAAAACCAACTAACGAATTATACACAATAGCTAAATGTGAGTCACTGAAATTCGAATTTGGGTTGGTTGAATTCGAGAATGAAGAAGAAAGCGTCGGAGATGAAGAAGGAAGTCGTCTCTTACGTGGGGTGGGCATTCGCCAGAGAAGCACGGTTGAAGAAAGGGTTTTCAGCGAGTGATTTTGCATCGGACGGCTCAAAAAAGCGACTGGCCCAATTTCTTTTTCCAACATGTCAAGAAACTTTGAAAATTCTCAAAGGGAACTTGATGCGAGCTATATATGAGTTTGTTATTCATTCAACATCCAATTCCATCTGTTGAGCAATAGTCACTAGTCATTTTGACCAATAATTAACAGACATGTTAAGAAACTTTGGAAATTCTCAAAGGGAACTTGGTGCGAGTGCACCCTATATGTACCAAATACGAGTAATTTAGTAACCGTAAAAAAGTAAAAAAAGTAAAAAATGAAATATAATCAAGTATTGGATTAGTATAAAAAGCTTCCTGGACTGTTTCACATTGACTTAGGGCAAAAGATGAATAAATTAGTGATGACAAAGTAACTTGAATAGTACTATTGGTACACATGTCCGTGCGTTGCACCGGGCAAAAAAAGGCACAACCTGCTTCCTGTGCCATTATGCACCATTTTATATCTAATTGTAATAAAAGTTAATGAAAATGTTAAACGTTAAATTTTTTAAAAAAAAAAATAGAAGGTAATGTTTACATAAAATTAGGATACTTTTTAAAGAATAGTTAACATTTTTATGAAATTTGAACATTTCTTTAAAAAAATATCACTTTTTGAACAGATGTTTTTCTTGCAAAGAATCATTTTTAGGGGTAATAGCATTTTTTCTGCACACTATATTTCTGAAAATGTTTTGTTTTTTGAAAAATGTTTTTTTGCACAACCTGCTTCATGTGTCATTGTGCACCATTTTTTATATCCAATTTCAATAAACGTTGAAGATAAGGTTAAACGTTAAAATTTTCTTTTTCAATAAAAGTTAATGTTTGCATAAATTTGAAAAACTTTTTAAAGAAGAGTTATCTTTTTTATGAATTTTGAACATTTCTCTGAAAAAGAACATATTTTGAACAAATGTTTTTCTTGAACTTTTTGGGCTTGACCCAAACGACTTGGACTACACAAACATGCACGCTCTCATAAAAGAGACAGTCGTTGCAATACAAAATGCACGCACTGTCTCTGTTCAGGTTCCCTATTTCACTGTCCTTAGTCGCTGACGCTGCCGCCAGCCGCCGAATCC
>NC_041381.1:604195034-604250078 GCF_002162155.2 Triticum dicoccoides | reverse complement strand
TGTCCCAGTCCCTCCAGCCCTGCAGCCCTCGACCACCACTTCGATCGGAGAGTGTTGCCACGGCGATGACGAACCCTTCTCTGCCGCCTCCTCGTTCCTCCCCATGCTCTCCCTCACGTCTCCTCCGCATCGGCGCGCAGGGCAAGCGCAAGGCCGCCGTCCATGGCAGTCGTTGCCTCGGGCAGCCAAAACTA
Organism: Triticum dicoccoides; assembly: GCF_002162155.2. Taxonomy (NCBI): domain Eukaryota; kingdom Viridiplantae; phylum Streptophyta; class Magnoliopsida; order Poales; family Poaceae; genus Triticum; species Triticum dicoccoides. The sequence continues at coordinate 604,249,884 of NC_041381.1, read as the reverse complement.
GTACTCCCTCCATCCCAAAATATCTGTCGCGAGTGGTAAATTTTTTAAAAAAAATCCTGGATGTTTTTGGGACACAGCACAACCGACAGTACAGAGAATCATCAGTCGTCGTCGTCGCATCGCACACTCCACTCACATTCACCATTCCGCGAGTGAATAGCATAAAACTATCATTTTTCGTGTTAGGGTTCCAAAAAAATCACCACTTTTTTATTTGTGGCTGATACCTACCACTTTTCTTGTCGTTTGTCTCAAAAAACCCAAATTGCCAGTTGCTAGCGTTTTAAACCGTTTTCTGACGGTCCGGACCCGCTTGCCAGGCATGTCGCGCCATGGCTGACAGCGAGGCCGTTAACACCCATTACTCGGACTGGTGCAGTCGGGCCGTACCCGCTCGCTGCCCTGGTGATTATTAAGTCACTGTCTCCCTCCCTCTCACTCTCCTCCCCTGCCCGCACTCATCTCTGCTCTCACTCTCACTCTCCTCTCTGCTCTTCGACGCCGGCGGCGACTTGCGTTGTGAAAGCTCCACCGCCACCATGCCTTCCTGGAATGACGGGGATACAAGCTCAGAGGGTGAGTGCGACATCACAAGCATGGAAATGGCTCTTTGGGTAAGATTTTTGGTCTGCTGAGCTAGGGTTAGGGTTCATCTAGGAGCTAGTTCATCTTGGTGAGCTAGGGTAAGCTTTGGTTACTGTTATTTAGTAGGCAGGCTTATGGTTGCTATTTGAGCTAGGTTTATGCATGCTTCAAAACTAGGGTTAGGGTTCTTGTTGGATTGGGGAATTAATTTTCGATCTATGTCTTGTTGATGAGCTAAGGTGATTTTGTTGATGCGTTCATGCAGGAGACCCCTGACACCACCGTGGAGCCTCTTTTCTGTGGCCAGCTCGAGCTTTCTGAACCCACCTGCATGATGCACCACATGAGGCCAATTAAGTGTGTGGCATTTGATGGAACCTTAACTGGAAGGCGATTCTATGGTTGTCCAGTGCAGCATGTATAATACCTTAATTGGACACATTATCTTCTAGACCCACATGGAGTTACGCAATCGCGTGCTAACGACGCAACGGTAATGATGATGTGGTCGCACGCAGATCGAATGGCAGCGGCTCGCTGCATCGGGCGGCTGAGGCTCAACCGTCCCAACTATTGGGCCGGCGCACCGGCGCCTAGTACTCCCCTTTCATCAAGGCAAAAATAAAGCATTTCCACTTAGTGAGATGAAAATGGTTACTTTCAGGTTTGGTTTCAGCATGTTTTTGATTCGTCACTCCTGAGCACTAATTATTACATGCCTGCACTACTCCCTCTACTCCCTCTCCGTATGTATCTATATTAGAATCTCTAAAAAGTTTAGGAACTTGACAAATGTGTGCTCTGTACATGCCTGCTTGTTTTAATTTGAACAAGAAACCAGCCCTGTACATGTGTTGGTATTGATTAGTAATTCTGCAGGCAGATGTTACAGCCAACCAGGCGTCATCACTTATCCTTCCTAAGCCTTTGATTAGACGGTCCATGAGAGCCATCCTTATTCTCAAGTCAGAGACTTTCTTTTTCCTTGCACGCTTAGTTGTCACACCCTTCACTCCTTAATTCCAGCTCCTTGACGCTGAGAAAACTAAAAAGCGTATATAAATTAGGAGTATTTAATGTAAGGGAGCAAGGCGGGACTATTCTGCACAAGAGTAATTTTTTGGCCTTGCCCAGGGCTTTAACCCTTTGGTTTTGTGGGCTGTGGTCGCTGGCTTAGTTGGGCTGGGCTCGTGCCTTTATAAACTCAATTCTTATTATTAGGAAAAGATTAGCTTTGTTTTCTTCGCCCAGAATATCATGGAAGTATTATTTGGCTAATTTTTTATACAAGTACAATACTTCATATCACAAAAGATATGTTCTTTTACAATTATTATATTATTTTAAAGATATAGTTCGGATGGGAGCATCAGTAGTATACTCGGTGTTAGATGTGTATAGTTACTTGTGTACATCCCCATTGTATAAGGGGCTTTTCTGCACTTTACCACATCTGTATATGTACTGGCCCATGGCCCTCAGCAATGCCAGTTATTGTTTATCCAACATGGTATCAGGTGTTAATTAGGTTCCTCCCTCTCCCGCACGCTGCAACTCCGTGCTAGCTCTCCTCCTCCAATTTGCTCCGTCCCGTTGCCGTCCGGCTGACGCTGCTCTCTATCCGATTCTGGCCGCCCCCGGTCCTTCTCTCCGCGGATCCGCCGGGGCCTGCTAGTCATGTGCCCGGCCTCCCCGTCAGGCTCAGCCGCACCTCATCGCGGATCCGGCCGGGCCATGCTCGTCTCGCGCCCGGCCAGGGCTCCTCCTTGCCCCTCGACGTGGATCCGGCCGGGACCTGCTCGTCCCGTCCGCGGCAGGGGCTCCTTCTTGCCGCTCGTCCGCCACTCGTCGCGGATCCGGCCGGGCCTGCTCGTCCCGTGTCCGGTCGGGATACGCCCTGGAGTGGACACTGCCCTGGGGTGGCCGTTGCTGCTCTGTACCAGCCGTTGCTGCTTGGCCTCGTTCCAGCAGCCGGCCTCCTCGAGCGCAACTGCCTCCTCGAGCCGCTCGTGAGCGGGGTGTTGGAAATATACCCTAGAGGCAATAATAAAATGGTTATTATTATATTTCCTTGTTCATGATAATTGTCTATTGTTCATGCTATAATTGTGTTATCCGGAAATTGTAATACATGTGTGAATACATAGACCACAACATGTCCCTAGTGAGCCTCTAGTTGACTAGCTCGTTTATCAATGAATGGTTACAGTTTCCTGACCATGGACATTCGATGTCATTGATAACGGGATCACATCATTGGGAGAATGATGTGATGGACAAGACCCAATCCTGAGCATAGCACAAGATCGTGTAGTTCGTTTGCTAGAGCTTTTCTAATGTCAAGTATCATTTCCTTAGACCATGAGATCGTGTAACTCCCGGATACCGTAAGAGTGCTTTGGGTGTACCAAACGTCACAATGTAACTGGGTGGCTATAAAGGTATACTACAGGTATGTCCGAAAGTGTCTGTTGGGTTGACACGAATCGAGACTGGGATTTGTCACTCCGTATGACGGAGAGTATCTCTGGGCCCACTCGGTAATGCATCATCATAATGAGCTCAATGTGACCAAGTGATTGGCCACGGGATCATGCATTACAGTACGAGTAAAGTGACTTGCCGGTAACGAGATTGAACGAGGTATTGGGATACCGACGATCGAATCTCGGGCAAGTAACATACCGATTGACAAAGGGAATTGTATACGGGATTACTTGAATCCTCGACATTGTGGTTCATTCAATGGGATCATCGTGGAACATGTGGGAGCCAACATGGGTATCCAGATTCCGCTATTGATTATTGGCCGGAGAGCTGTCTCGGTCATGTCTCCGTGATTCCTGAACCCGTAGGGTCTACACACTTAAGGTTTGGTGACGCTAGGGTTGTAGAGATATTAGTATGCGGTAACCCGAAAGTTGTTCGGAGTCCAGGATGAGATCCCGGACATCACGAGGAGTTCCGGAATGGTCCGGAGGTAAAGATTTGTATATAGGAAGTCCAGTTTCGGCCACCGGGAAAGTTTCGGGGGTCACCGGTATTGTACCGGGACCACCGGAAGGGTCCCAGGGGTCCACCGGGTGGGGCCACCTATCCCGGAGGGGCCCATGGGCTGAAGTGGGAAGGTAACCAGCCCCTGGTGGGCTGGTGCGCCCCCCTTGGGCCTCCCCTTGCGCCTAGGGTTGGAAACCCTGGGTGTAGGGGGCGCCCCACCTGACTTGGGGGGCAAGTTCCCCCCTTTGGCCGCCCCCCCCCCCTTGAGATTGGATCTCTAGGGGGCCGGTGCCCCCCACCCCAGGGCCCCTATATAGAGAGGGGGAAAGGAGGGCTGCGCACCCAAGCCCCTGGCGCCTCCCTCTCCCCCCGTAACACCTCTCCCTCTCACTGAGCTTGGCGAAGCCCTGCCGAGATCCCCGCTACTTCCACCACCACGCCGTCGTGCTGCTGGATCTCCATCAACCTCTCCTTCCCCCTTGCTGGATCAAGAAGGAGGAGACGTCTCTCCCAACCGTACGTGTGTTGAACGCGGAGGTGCTGTCCGTTCGGCGCTAGGATCATCGGTGATTTGGATCACGACGAGTACGACTCCATCAACCCCGTTCTCTTGAACGCTTCCGCTCGCGATCTACAAGGGTATGTAGATGCACTCCTCTCTCTCGTTGCTAGATGACTCCATATATTGATCTTGGTGAAGCGTAGAAATTTTTTATTTTCTGCAACCTTCTCCAACAGTGGCATCATGAGCTAGGTCTATGCGTAGTTTCTATGCACGAGTAGAACACAAGATTGTTGTGGGCGTCGATTTTGTGAATTTACTTGTCAATACTAGTCTTATCTTGTTTCGGCGGCATCGTGGGATGAAGCGGCCCGGACCGACCTTACACGTACGCTTACGTGAGACAGGTTCCACCGACTGACATGCACTAGTTGCATAAGGTGGCTAGCGGGTGTCTGTCTCTCCCACTTTAGTCGGATAGGATTCGATGAAAAGGGTCCTTATGAAGGGTAAATAGAAATTGACATATCACGTTGTGGTTTTGGCGTAGGTAAGAAACGTTCTTGCTAGAAACCTATAGCGGCCACGTAAAAACATGCAACAACAATTAGAGGACGTCTAACTTGTTTTTGCAGCATATGCCTTGTGATGTGATATGGCCAAAAGGATGTGATGAATGAAATATATGTGATGTATGAGATTGATCATGTTCTTGTAATAGGAATCACGACTTGCATGTAGATGAGTATGACAACCGGCAGGAGCCATAGGATCTGTCTTTATTTATTGTATGACCTGTGTGTCATTGAATAGCGCCATGTAATTACTTTACTTTGTTGCTAAACTGTTAGCCATAGTAGTAGAAGTAATCATTGGCGTAACGACTTCATGAAGACACGATGATGGAGATCATGGTGTCATGCCGGTGACAATGATGATCATGGCGCCCCGAAGATGGAGATCAAAAGGAGCAAAATGATATTGGCCATATCATGTCACTATTTGATTGCATGTGATGTTTATCATGTTTTTGCATCTTATTTGCTTAGAACAACGGTAGTAAATAAGATGATCCCTCATAATAATATCAAGAAAGTGTTCCCCCTAACTGTGCACCGTTGCGAAAGTTCGTTGTCTCGAAGCACCACGTGATGATCGGGTGTGATAGATTCTAACGTTCACATACAATGGGTGCAAGCCAGATTTACACATGCAAAACACTTAGGTTGACTTGACGAGCCTAGCATGTACAAACATGGCCTCGGAACACAAGAGACCGAAAGGTCGAACATGAGTCGTATACAAGATACGATCAACATGAAGATGTTCACCGATGATGACTAGTCCGTCTCACGTGATGATCGGACACGGCCTAGTTGACTCGGATCATGGATCACTTAGATGACTAGAGGGATGTCTATCTGAGTGGGAGTTCATTATATAATTTGATTAGATGAACTTAATTATCATGAACTTAGTCTAAAATCTTTGCAATATATGTCTTGTAGATCAAATGGCCCACGCTAATGTTGCCCTCAACTTCAACGCGTTCCTAGAGAAAACCAAGTTGAAAGACGATGGCAGCAACTATACGGACTGGGTCCGGAACTTGAGGATCATCCGCATAGCTGCCAAGAAAGCATATGTCCTAGATGCACCGCTAGGTGAAGCACCTGTTTTCCCAGCAACTCAAGACGTTATGAACGCCTGGCAGTCGTGTAGTGATGATTACTCACTGGTTCAGTGCGGCATGCTTTACAGCTTAGAACCAGGGCTCCAAAAGCATTTTGAGCAGCACGTAGCATATGATATGTTCCAAGAGCTGAAAATGGTTTTCCAAGCTCACGCCCGGGTCGAGAGATATGAAGTCTCCGACAAGTTCTACAGTTGTAAGATGGAGGAGAATGGTTCTTTCAGCGAGCACATACTCAAAATGTCTGGGTTGCACAACCGCTTATCTCAACTGGGAGTTAATCTCCCGGATGACGCGGTGGTCGACAGAATCCTCCAGTCGCTCCCACCTAGCTACAAGAGCTTTGTGATGAACTTCAATATGCAGGGGATGGTGAAAACCATTCCTGAGGTATATTCAATGCTGAAATCAGCGGAGGTGGAGATCAAAAAGGAACATCAAGTGTTGATGGTCAATAAAACCACTAGTTTCAAGAAAGGCAAGGGTAAGAAGAACTTCAAGAAGGACGGCAAGGGAGTTGCCGCGCCTGGTAAGCCAGTTGCCGGGAAGAAGCCAAAGCATGGACCCAAACCTAAGACTGAGTGCTTTTATTGCAAGGGAAGCGGACACTGGAAGAGGAACTGCCCCAAGTACTTAGCGGACAAGAAGGCGGCAACACCAAAGGTATATGTGATATACATTTAATTGATGTGTACCTTACCAGTACTCGTAGTAGCTCCTGGGTATTCGATACCGGTGCGGTTTCTCATATTTGTAACTCAAAACAGGAGCTGTGGAATAAGCGGAGACTGGCGAAGGATGAGGTGACAATGCGCGTCGGGAATGGTTCCAAGGTCGATGTGATCGCCATCGGCACGCTACCTCTACATTTACCTACGGGATTAGTTTTAAACCTCAATAATTGTTATTTAGTGCCAGCTTTGAGCATGAACATTGTATCTGGATCTCGTTTAATACGAGATGGCTACTCATTTAAATCCGAGAATAATGGTTGTTCTATTTATATGATAGATATGTTTTATGGTCATGCCCCGCTGGTCAATGGTTTATTCTTAATGAATCTCGAACGTGATGTTACACATATTCATAGTGTGAATACCAAAAGATGCAAGGTTGATAACAATAGTCCCACATACTTGTGGCACTGCCGCCTTGGTCACATTGGTGTCAAACGCATGAAGAAGCTCCATGCTGATGGACTTTTGGAGTCTCTTGATTACGAATCATTTGGCACATGCAAACCATGCCTCATGGGCAAAATGACCAAGACTTCGTTCTTCGGAACAATGGAGCGAGCAACCAACTTATTGGAAATCATACATACTGATGTGCGCGATCCAATGAGCGTTGAGGCTCGCGAAGGCTATCGTAATGTTCTCACTCTCACTGACGATTTAAGTAGATATGGGTCTGTCTACTTGATGAAACACAAGTCTGAGACCTTTGAAAAGTTCAAGGAATTTCAGAGTGAGGTAGAGAATCAACGTGATCGAAAGATAAAGTTTTTACGATCAGATCATGGGGGAGATTATTTAAGTCACGAATTTGGTACACACTTAAGGAAATGTGGAATCATTTCACAACTCACGCCGCCTGGAACACCTCAGCGTAACGGTGTGTCCGAATGTCGTAATCGCACTCTATTGGATATGGTGCGATCTATGATGTCACTCACCGATTTACCGCTATCATTTTGGGGATACGCTCTAGAGACAGCTACATTCACTTTAAATAGGGCACAGTCTAAATCTGTTGAGACGACACCATATGAATTATGGTTTGGGAAGAAACCTAAGCTGTCGTTTCTAAAAGTTTGGGGATGCGATGCTTATGTCAAGAAACTTCAACCTGAAAAGCTCGAACCCAAGTCAGAAAAATGCGTCTTCATAGGATACCCTAAGGAAACCATTGGGTATACCTTCTACCTTATATCCGAAGGCAAGATCTTTGTTGCCAAGAACGGGTCCTTTCTGGAGAAAGAGTTTCTCTCGAAAGAAATAAGTGGGAGGAAAGTAGAACTTGATAAAGTACTGCCTCTTGAACCGGAAAGTAGCGCAGCTCAGGAAGATGTTCCTGTGGTGCCTGCACCGACTAGAGAGGAAGTTAATGATGATGATCAAGGTACTTTGGATCAAGTTGCTACTGAACTTCGAAGGTCCACAAGGACACGTTCCACACCAGAATGGTATGGCAACCCTGTCCTGGAAATCATGTTGTTAGACAACGGTGAACCTTCGAACTATGAAGAAGCGATGGTGGGCCCAGACTCCAACAAATGGCTTGAAGCCATGCAGTCCGAGATAGGATCCATGTATGAAAACAAAGTATGGACTTTGACAGACTTGCCCGATGATCGGCAAGCGGTAGAAAATAAATGGATCTTTAAGAAGAAGACGGACGCGGATGGTAATGTTACCATCTATAAGGCTCGACTTGTCGCTAAGGGTTATCGACAAGTTCAAGGGGTTGACTACGATGAGACTTTCTCTCCCGTGGCAAAGCTGAAGTCCGTCTGAATCATGTTAGCAATTGCCGCATACTATGATTATGAGATATGGCAAATGGACGTCGAAATGGCATTCCTTAACAATTATCTTAAGGAAGAATTGTATATGATGCAGCCGGAAGGTTTTGTCGATCCTAAGAATGCTAACAAGGTATGCAAGCTCCAGCGCTCCATCTATGGGCTGGTGCAAGCATCTCGGAGTTGGAACATTCGCTTTGATGAAATGATCAAAGCGTTTGGGTTTATGTAGACTTATGGAGAAGCCTGCTTTTACAAGAAAGTGAGTGGGAGCTCTGTAGCATTTCTCATATTATATGTAGATGACATACTTTTGATCGGAAATGATATAGAACTTTTGGTCAGCATTAAGGCCTACTTGAATAAGTGTTTTTCAATGAAGAAACTTGGAGAAGCTGCTTACATATTAGGCATCAAGATCTATAGAGATAGATCGAGACGCCTCATAGGTCTTTCACAAAGCACATACCTTGATAAGATATTGAAGAAGATCAATATGGATCATTCCAAGAAGGGGTTCTTGCCTGTGTTGCAAGGTGTGAAATTGAGCTCAGCTCAATGCCCGACCACGACAGAAGATAGAGAAAAGATGAGTGGCATCCCCTATGCCTCGGCTATAGGGTCTATTATGTATGCTATGTTGTGTACCAGACCTGATGTAAACCTTGTCGTAAGTTTGGTAGGAAGGTACCAAAGTAATCCCGGCATGGAACACTGGACAGCAGTCAAGAATATCCTAAAGTACCTGAAAAGGACTAAGGATATGTTTCTCGTTTATGGAGGTGACGAAGAGCTCGTCGTAAAGGGTTACATCGACGCTAGCTTCGACACAGATCTGGATGACTCTAAGTCACAAACCGGATACGTGTATATTTTGAATGGTGGGGCAGTAAGCTGGTGCAGTTGCAAGCAAAGCGGCGTGGCGGGATCTACATGTGAAGCGGAGTACATGGCAGCCTCGGAGGCAGCACATGAAGCAATCTGGATGAAGGAGTTCATTACCGACCTAGGAGTTATTCCCAATGCGTCGGGGCCGATGACTCTCTCCTGTGACAACACTGGAGCCATTTCCCTTGCCAAGGAGCCCAGGTTTCACAAGAAGACCAGGCACATCAAGCGTCTCTTCAACTCCATTCATGAAAATGTTCAAGATGGAGACATAGGTATTTGTAAAGTGCATACGGATCTGAATGTCGCAGATCCGTTGACTAAACCTCTTCCGCGAGCAAAACATGATCAACACCAGAACTCTATGGGTGTTTGATTCATCACAACGTAACTAGATTATTGACTCTAGTGCAAGTGGGAGACTGTTGGAAATATGCCCTAGAGGCAATAATAAATTGGTTATTATTATATTTCCTTGTTCATGATAATTGTCTATTGTTCATGCTATAATTGTGTTATCCAGAAATCGTAATACATGTGTGAATACATAGACCACAACATGTCCCTAGTGAGCCTCTAGTTGACTAGCTCGTTTATCAATGAATGGTTACGGTTTCCTGACCATGGACATTCGATGTCATTGATAACGGAATCACATCATTGGGAGAATGATGTGATGGACAAGACCCAGTCCTGAGCATAGCACAAGATCGTGTAGTTCGTTTGCTAGAGCTTTTCTAATGCCAAGTATCAGTTCCTTAGACCATGAGATCTTGTAACTCCCGGATACCGTAAGAGTGATTTGGGTGTACCAAACATCACAACGTAACTGGGTGGCTATAAAGGTATACTACAGGTATCTCCGAAAGTGTCCGTTGGGTTGACACGAATCGAGACTGGGATTTGTCACTCCGTGTGACGGAGAGGTATCTGTGGGCCCACTCGGTAATGCATCATCATAATGAGCTCAATGTGACCAAGTGGTTGGTCATGGGATAATGCATTATGGTACGAGTAAAGTGACTTGCCGGTAACGAGATTGAATGAGGTACTGGGATACCGACGATCGAATCTCGGGCAAGTAACATACTGATTGAGAAAGGGAATTGTATACGGGATTACTTGAATCCTCGACATCATGGTTCATTCGATGAGATCATCGTGGAACATGTGGGAGCCAACATGGGTATCCAAATCCTGCTGTTGGTTATTGGCCGGAGAGCTGTCTCGGTCATGTCTGCGTGATTCCCGAACCCGTAGGGTCTACACACTTAAGGTTTGGTGACGCTAGCGTTGTAGAGATATTAGTATGCGGTAACCCGAAAGTTGTTCGGAGTCCCGAATGAGATCCCGGACGGATTTCCGGAATGGCCCGGAGGTAAAGATTTGTATATAGGAAGTCCAGTTTCGGCCATCGGGAAAGTTTCGGGGGTCACCGGTATTGTACCGGGACCACCGGAAGGGTCCCGGGGGTCCACCGGGTGGGGACACCTATCCCGGAGGGCCCCATGGGCTGAAGTGGGAAGGGAACCAGCCCCTGGTGAACTGGTGCGCCCCCCTTGGGCCTCCCCCTGCGCCTAGGGTTGGAAACCCTGGGGGTGGGGGCGCCCCACCTGACTTGGGGGGCAAGTTCTCCCCTTTGGCCGCCCCCTCCCCCCCCCCCCTTGAGATTGGATCTCTAGGGGGCCGCCCCCCAGGGCCCCTATATAAAGAGGGGGGAGGGAGGGCTGCACACCCAAGCCCCTGGCGCCTTCCTCTCCCCCCGTAACACCTCTCCCTCTCGCTGAGCTTGGTGGAGCCCTGTCGAGATCCCCGCTACTTCCACCACCACGTCGCCGTGCTTCTGGATCTCCATCAACCTCTCCTTCCCCCTTGCTGGATCAAGAAGGAGGAGACGTCTCTCCCAACCGTACGTGTGTTGAACGCGGAGGTGCCGTCCGTTCGGCGCTAGGATCATCGTGATTTGGATCACGACGAGTACGACTCCATCTACCCCGTTCTCTTGAACGCTTCCGCTCGTGATCTACAAGGGTATGTAGATGCACTCCTCTCTCTCGTTGCTAGATGACTCCATAGATTGATCTTGGTGAAGCGTAGAAATTTTTTATTTTCTGCAACGTTCTCCAACACGGGGCTCCTCCCGCATACACTTCGGGCCTCTCGAGCCGAATACAGTTTGGGCCCCTCGCTCCGGACTCTACTCGGGTGTTCTGTGTTGACCAAAAAAACATGGACGCGAAGAGTGACTCCCTCATGTCTTCTTCGGGCTATGTCGTTGTTCCTCGGTGCTCGGTGATCTTCGATGGCACTAACTATGCCGAGTTTGCGGGCTTCATGCGTATTCACATGTGCGGTCTTCTGCTGTGGGGCGTTTTATCTGGAGAGGTATCCTGTCCGCCATGTCCTGTTGCTACAGTTTCTCTTGTTTTGCCAGTACCACCGGTGCTTGCTGCTGAGGCTTCACAGGCTGATCGGGATGCCGCCAAGGCCTTTGATGATGCTGCCGTTGCTACCTACGATCAATAGGTATCTGCATATTCCGATGCTCTTTCTGTCTATCGGGATGATCTGTCTACTTACACTCAGTGGTGTAATGATGATGCTCGTGCTGCTGTTGTTCTCATTGCGAGTGTCCTCCCTCAGTTTGCTTTGGAGTTCATGGGCCTCGGCACTATTGCAGCGATGTGGTCCTATCTTTGTCAGCGCTATCAGCCCTCTGCAATGCTCTGTACCTCTCTGTGGTGCGTCAGGAGCATGCTCTTCAGCAGGGTGACTTGTCTGTTGATGAGTTCTACTCTCAGTGCTCTGCCATCTGGCGTCAGCTTGACTCACTGCAGACAATTGTTTGTGGCACTTGTCGTTGTTACCAGACTACGAGGTCTGACTTAGAGTTTCAGAGGGTTCATGAGTTCTTATCTCGCCTCCGGTCTGAGTTTGAGCCTCGCCATGCTCACATGCTTGCTCGTGGTCGTGTTCCTATTTCGGAGGTGCTTGCAGAGCTTCGTGCTGAGGAGACACGCCTCCGGTCTGCTGGTCTTCTTGTGGTTCCTACTGTCTTGCTGCCCGTGCTCCTATGTCTTCTGCTCCACCACTTCTGCCCACACCTTCAGGGGAGGGTCGGTCGCGCTCCCACACCTTCTGTGGCTACTACAACAGGCCAAGTCACCCAGAGTCAGATTGTCACAAGAAGCGAAGAGACCTGAAGTGCTCTTCTTCCAGTGGGGTGATGACCCACAAGTGTAGGGGATCTATCGTAGTCCTTTCGATAAGTAAGAGTGTCGAACCCAACGAGGAGCAGAAGGAAATGATAAGCGGTTTTCAGTAAGGTTTTCTCTGCAAGCACTGAAATTGTAGGTAATAGATAGTTTTGTGATAAGATAAATAGTAATTAGCAACAAGTAAATAAAGTAAATAAAGTGCAGGAAGGTGGTCCAATCCTTTATGTAGCAAAGGATAAGCCTGGACAATTTCTAATAATGAGGAAGGAGCTCTTGAGGACACATTGGGAATTATCGTCAAGCTAGTTTCCATCACGCTCAAATGATTCGCGTTCGGTACTTTGATAATTTGATATGTGGGTGGACCGGTACTTGGGTACTGACCTAACTTGGACAAGCATCCCACTTATGATTAACCCCTATTGCAAGCATCCGCAACTACAAAAATAAGTATTAAGGTAAACCTAACCATAGCATTAGACATATGGATCCATATCAACCCCTAACGAAGCAACGCATAAACTAGGGTTTAAGCTTCTGTCACTCTAGCAACCCATCATCTACTTATTACTTCCCCATGCCTTCCTCTAGGCCCAAATGATGGTGAAGTGTCATGTAGTCGACGTTCACATAACACCACTAGAGGAAAAGACAACATACATCTCATCAAAATATCGAACGAATACCAAATTCAAATGACTACTAATAGCAAGACTTCTCCCATGTCCTCAGGAACAAACGTAACTACTCACAAAGCATATTCATGTTCATAATCAGAGGGGTAATAATATTCATAAAGGATCTGAACATATGATCTTCCACCAAGTAAACCAATTAGTATCAACTACAAGGAGTAATCAACACTACTAGCAACCCACAGGTACAAATTTGTGGTTTTGATACAAGATTGGATACAAGAAATGAACTAGGGTTTGAGATGAGATGGTGCTGATGAAGATGTTGATGAAGATTGACCCCTTCCCGATGAGAGGATCATTGGTGATGACGTTGGTGATGATTTCCCCCTCCCGGAGGGAAGTGTCCCCGGCAGAACAGCTCCGCCAGAGCCCTAGATTGATTCCGCCAAGGTTCCGCCTCGTGGCGGCGGAGTTTCGTCCCGTAAGCTTGCCCAGGATTTTTTTCCAGGGTAAAAGTGATGGTATAGCAGAAGATGGACGCCGGAGGCCCACCAGGGGGCCCAGGAGATAGGGGCGCGCCCTATAGGGGGGGCTGTCTCCTGGACAGGGTGTGGGCCCCCTGGCCTATTTCTTTCACTCATAAATTCTTATTAATTCCAAAATTTTATTTCGTGGAATTTCAGGACTTTTGAAGTTGTGCAGAATAGGTTTCCAACGTTTACCCCTTTTTCAGCCAGAATTCCAGCTGCCGGCATTCCCCCTCTTCATGGTAAACCTTGTAAAATAAGAGAGAATAGCCATAAGTATTGAGATATAATGTATAATAACATCCCATAATGCATTACATATTGATATAAAAGCATGATGCAAAATGGACGTATCAACTCCCCCAAGCTTAGACCTCGCTTGTCCTCAAGCGGAAGCCGAAATCAAAAAATATGTCTGCATGTTTAGAGATAGAGGTGTCGATAAAAATAAAATACGGACATGAGGGCATCATGATCATTCTAATAACAGTAACATATATAAATTTTGTCATATGATTTCCTATGCTCAAGTAACAAGCAATTCACAATATCAAGTATGGTTCAGAAACTTCATTGGGAACTAACAAACTATAATCTCAGTCACTGAAGCAATTGCAATTTATCGTAACCTCAGAAAGGGTCAATAATAGAGATTTTTAACAAGCTCACATACTCAACTATCTCGTAGTCTCCTACAATTGCTAACACTCACGCAGTACTTGTGGTTATAGAGTTTCAGCCGGACACTGAGAAAGTAGGGGCTTATTGTGTTGCCTCCTCACATATTCACCTTTAGGTGATGCCAACAATAATAGCCCATGCTAACTTACATCCAATTAGATATATATATCATGTTCTTTCAAACACGAGGAGCTTGCCAAAGGATAAAAATAAAAAGGGAAAGGTGAGGATCATCTTGACTCAAGCATAAAGTAAAAACATAAAGTAAAAGATAGGCCCTTCGCAGAGGGAAGCAGAGGTTGTCATGCGCGTTTAGGGTTGATGCATGAAATCTTAATGCAAAAGAACGTCACTTTATATTGCCCCTTGTGTGTGGACCTTTATTATGCAGTCCGTCGCTTTTATTACTTCCACAACAAGTTCGTACAAAGCTTATTTTCTCTGCACTAATAAGTCATACATATTTAGAGAGCAATTTTTATTGCTTGCACCGATGACAACTTACTTGAAGGATCTTACTCAATCCATAGGTAGGTATGGTGGACTCTCATGGCAAAACTGGGTTTAAGGATATTTGGAAGAACAAGTAGTATTTCTAGTTGGTGCGAGGAATTTGGCTAGCATGAGGGGGAAAGGCAAGCTCAACATGTTTGGAAGGTCAATGACAATATACTTTAACTGAGATGTCAGTAAACATAAACCATTACGTTGTCTTCCTTGTCCAACATCAACTCTTTTAGCATGTCATACTTAATGGGTGCTTCACAATCATAAAAGATGTCCAAGATAATATATCTATATGTGAACCCCTCTTTCCTTATCACTTCCTATTAATTGCAACGATGACCAAGGCTACGTTCATCAACTCTCAACAATTTTTATGCCTCATACTTTCTATGTGTGAAGTTATCACTATCCATAAGATCAATATGAACTCTTTTATTCTTTCTACTTTCTCAAGATCATAGCACATAGCAAAGCCCTTGACTCAACACTAAACTTTATTATAGATAGCACACGGACTCAATTACATAAAGAGATCACAATGCAAAACTCAAACTACTTGATATCAAAACTTCAAACTACTAAATCAAGATACTACTAAAAGGATCGAACTAAATAAAGCGGTAAAGATAGGAGTGTGATGGTGATACGATACCGGGGCACCTCCCTCAAGCTTGGCAGTTTCCAAGGGGAGTGCCCGTACCCATGTGATTATTTCCTCGGAGGTGGTGAAGTAGGAGTTGTTGATGATGTAGGCTTATCGTCCGTCTTCCAAGGCATAGGTTCTCCATCATAAAAGGACGATCGAGTCTCCGGGATCCTTAAATTTGCAGCCAAACTCATTCGTTTGAATCTATATTCATACTCACAGTTCTGGTTTTGCAGGTCATAGATTTGGGCCTGGAGGTGCTCGATTTTCTCTTGAAGCTTGAAGATGGTCTCCCCAATGACTTTAGCATCTAGCTTGTGATTGTTGGTGAACTCCGTGATCATCATTTGGTTGGCGTTGAGTCCACGCTCCACCATCCCTTGACACTTGAAAACTTCCTGCTCCATGCCTTCGAGCTTTGTCTCCATGCTTCCGGTACGCCTTGGTCCCTCCACATCGCGGATGTGCAGCACCCCCTCATGCATCTCAATGGTTTGAGGGTGTTGCAGCACCTCCGCGAGATAGGGGTTGATAACCCTCTAAAAAACTTGTCCTCGGGAGCGCTTGGAGACGCCATGATGCTCTAGATCTGAAACAGAAACAGCTCGAACGAAAACAGAGGATATTTGTGTGACACGGTGGTAAAAACCTTCGGGAGTATATATAATGAATTTTTACCGACCAAAATATGTAACATACAAGAAAATGGAGTCCGGGGGCACACGAGGTGCCCACGAGACAGGGGGGCGCGCCCTACAGGGGGGGCACCCTCCACTCTCATGGGAGCCTCGTGTCCCTTTCGGACTACTTCTTTCTTCCTAAAATTCTTAAATAATCCAAAACTGATAAAAATTGCCATTGGAGTTGTTTTGGAGTCGGTTTACTTACCGTACCACATACCTATGCCTTTTCGGAGTCTGGAACGTTCTGGAAAGTGTCCCTTATGTATTCCTCAGGGGTTATGGTTTCAATAATATTAGTTTCAACATTGATAGGATTACCTGAAATATAGTGTTTAATTCTTTGATCGTTTACCACCCTCGGATTCGTGCCTTCGAAGTTGTTGATTTTTATAGCACCAGAATGCTAGACCTCCTCGATAACGTAGGGACCTTCCCATTTTGAGAGAAGTTTTCCTGCAAAAAATCTTAAGCGAGAGTTGAATAATAACACATAATCTCCTACGTTAAACTCACGCTTTTGTATCCTCTTATCATGCCAGTGTTTGACTTTTTCTTTGAAAAGCTTGGCACTCTCATATGCTTGGGTTCTCCATTCATCAAGTGAGCTAATATCGAATAACCTCTTCTCACCGGCAAGTTTGAAGTCATAATTGAGCTCTTTGATAGCCCAATATGCCTTATGTTCAAGTTCAAGAGGTAAATGACACGCTTTTCCATAAACCATCTTATAAGGAGACATACCCATAGGATTTTTGTATGCAGTTCTATAGGCCAATAATGCATCATCAAGTTTTTTGGACCAATTCTTTCTAGATCTATTCACAGTCTTTTGCAAAATTAATTTGAGCTCTCTATTGCTCAACTCTACTTGACCACTATACTGCGGATGATAAGGAGATACGATTCTATGATTGACATCATACTTAGCAAGCATCTTACGGAAAGCACCATGAATAAAATGTGAACCGCCATCAGTCATAAGATATCTAGGGACTCCAAACCTCGAAAAAATAACTTCTTTAAGCATTTTAATAGAAGTGTTATGATCAGCACTACTAGTTGGAATAGCTTCTACCCACTTAGTAACGTAATCAATAGCAACTAAAATATGTGTATAACCATTAGAGGCAGGAAAAGGTCCCATATAATCAAAGCCCCAAATATCAAATGGTTCAATAACAAGAGAGTAATTCATAGGCATTTCTTGTCGTCTACTAATGTTACCTATTCTTTGACATTCATCACAGCATAAGACAAACTTATGAGCATCTTTGAAAAGAGTAGGCCAATAAAAACCAGATTGTAGTACCTTGTGTGCAGTTCTATCTCCAGCGTGGTGTCCTCCATAAGATTCAGAGTGACACTTACGTAGAATTTGTTCCTATTCATGCTCAGGCACACAACGTCTAATAACACCATCTACTCCTTCTTTATAAAGGTGTGGATCATCCTAGAAGTAATGTCTTAAATCATAAAAGAACTTTTTCTTTTGCTGGTATGTGAAACTAGGCGGTATAAATATAGCAACAATGTAATTAGCATAATCAGCATACCAAGGAGCAGTACGAGAAGCATTGACGACCGCTAATTGTTCATCATGAAAGCTATCATTAATAGGCAGTGGGTCATCAAGAACATTCTCTAACCTAGACAAGTTATCTGCAACGGGGTTCTCAGCTCCTTTTCTATCAATAATATGCAAGTCAAATTCTTGGAGCAAGAGAACCCATCTAATGAGTCTAGGCTTAGCATCTTTCTTTTCCATAAGATATTTAATAGCAGCATGATCAGTGTGAATAGTAACTTTGGAATCAACTATATAGGGTCTAAACTTATCACAAGCAAACACAACTGCTAAGAACTCTTTTTTAGTAGTAGCATAATTTCTCTGGGCAGTATCAAGAGTCTTACTAGCATACTGGATAACATTCAATTTCTTATCAACTCTTTGCCCAAGAACATCACCTACATCATAATCACTAGCATCGCACATAATTTCAAAAGGTAAATTCTAATCAGGTGGCTGAACAATAGGTGCAGTGATCAAAGCTTTCTTAAGTGTTTCAAAAGCTTCTACACAATCATCATCAAAGACAAAAGGAATATCTTTTTGCAATAAATTAGTCAGAGGCCTAGAGATTTTAGAAAAGTCCTTAATGAACCTCCTATAAAAACCGGCATGACCAAGGAAACTTCTTATACCTTTTATGTCCTTGGGACATGGCATCTTTTCAATAGCATCAACTTTGGCTTTATCAACTTCAATACCTCGCTCGGAGATCTTGTGCCCCAAGACAATGCCTTCATTAACCATAAAGTGACACTTTTCCCAATTCAGGACGAGACTAGTGTCTTCGCATCTCTGCAAAACTCGATCAAGGTTGCTCAAACAATCATCAAAGGAGGATCCATAGACGGAGAAGTCATCCATGAATACCTCACAAATCTTTTCACAAAAATCAAAGAATATAGCCATCATGCATCTTTGAAAGGTAGCAGGTGCATTACATAAACCAAAAGGCATACGTCTATAAGCAAAAGTACCAAAAGGGCAAGTAAAAGTAGTTTTAGATTGATCCTTCGCTAACACAGGTATCTGAGAGAAACCAAAATAACCATCTAGAAAGCAAAAATGTGTATGTTTGGACAGTTGAAAGGATCGATATGGTTGACTAGAGGGGGGGTGAATAGGCAACTAACACTTTTTAGACTTTTCTTTAACAATTTAAAAAACTTGCAATGAAATAGGTTGTCTAGATGTGCAACTACGTGGACAACCTATATGATGCAAAGACAATAAGTACACAAGCAAGCAATGGATATAGCACAAGTAAGCTTGCAAAAGTAAAGGGACAAGATAACCAACAGTGGAGCCGGTGGAGACGAGGATGTGTTACCGAAGTTCCTTCCTTTTAAGGGGAAGTACGTCTCCGTTAGAGCGGTGTGGAGGCACAATGCTCCCCAAGAAGCCACTAGGGCCACCGTAATCTCCTCACGCCCTCACACAATGCGAGATGCCGTGATTCCACTATTGGAGCCCTTGAAGGCGGCAACCGGACCTTTACAAACAAGATTGGGGCAATCTCCACAACACTTGGAGGCTCCCAACAATACCGCGAAGCTTCACCACAATGGAGTATGGCTTCGAGGTGACCTCAACCGTCTAGGGTGCTCAACACCCAAGAGTAACAAGATCCGCTAGGGATAAGTGGGTGGAATCAAATATCCTGTGGTGGAAGTGTAGATCGGGCACTTGTCACCCAATCCCGAGCAAATCAACAAGTTTGATTGGCTAGGGAGAGAGATCGAGTGAAAATGGAGCTTGGAGCAACAATGGAGCTTAGAGATGGAAGAGGTAGTCAACTAGAGGTAGAAGACACCCCTTATATAGTCGTGGAAAGAATCCAACCGTTATCCACATGTTCAGCCGGCGACACACGGTACTACCGCTCCAGGGGAGCGGTACTACCGCGAAGCTGTGCGGTACTACCGTGGCTGACCACAGTACTACCGCGACAGCAGCACAGGCCGGAACTAGCCTGACAAGGGGGTAGTACTACCGCTTGTGTGGTACTACCGCACCCACTTGCGGTACTACCGCTAGGCAGGAAAGTCACGGCCTGGGAAGGGCGTGGATGAAATAAATTGCATCCGTGCCTACTTCCGCTGAAACAGAGGTGGTACAAAAATCCGACGCGGCACTACCGCTCACGAGGCGCGGTACTACCGTGCGGGCACGGATGTAAAAAATTACATCCGCGCCTACAACCGCGACACTGCGGTACTAGGTAGGAGGGCCACGGTACTACGACTCCTAGGGAGCGGTACTACCGTGGGCCCCCACGGTACTACCGCGCTGGACGAGCGGTACTACCGTGGAGGGCGCGGATGTAAAAAATTACATCCGCCCCTACTACCGCACCGGAGCGGCACAAGGCCTGGGAGCCGCGGTACTACCGCTCCAGATGAGCGGTACTACCGTGACACATAGCGGTACTACCGCGTGTACTTGCGGTACTACCGCAAGTACAGCAGTAGTCGTCAGATTTCCGCACAACCAAGATAACAAGGGGAAGCTCCAAAATGCAGGGAAAGGAGGGACAAGTGTATGTGTTGATTCCACCCAAACATTTCCGATGCGGACCCCCTCTTAATAGTACGGCTCTCCTACGACTCAAATCCACCAAAGAGAAACGTAGAACAACGCCGACTTCAAAAGTCTCCGAGGGGCACCGAATCGTCTCGTGCCTAGAGATGAATAACCTGAGAAACTCATGGCACACAATTAGTCCGCAAATGCATTGTCATCAATCACCAAAACACCTGAGGGATAAATATGCCCTTACAATCTCCCCCTTTTTGGTGGATTGATGACAACACGGGATTTGCATATAGATAAGATAATTTAGAGCAGGGGCAAACCCCACCTCTCTAAAATATAGACGGGCTCCCCCTAGATGTGTGCACTTTAGATGAATGCTTTGGACTGCATAGCACACAGACTAGGATCAACACTCCCCCTATATTTTAGAGACCAAGGCATGATAATAAGCATAGCATAGCATAAAGATAGCACAATATAACACAAGCTCGCTAGGATAGATAGAGTGCATATGTCTTACACCATACGAAGTAAAGCTACCGAGGTTCAAACGAGAAAGCAGCAAATAGTTCAAACGAGAAAGCAGCAAACACACGACACACTCGCAAATCCCTACACTCTCTCCCCCTTTGGCATCGAGACGCCAAAAAGGCAGAGAGGACACCTACACACAAGAGGTGGCTCAAGCAGAGAACTCGTCCCAAGCCTCTCCGTCGGTCTCTCGGTAGCAGGGATGGACTCCTCAACATCCTCCTCAGACTCAGTCCACCTGTAGCCCTGCTTCTCCATCCACTCGGCCTCTGGAGTGATGTGCTCCTCAGACCCCCAGACACTGCCTCACCATAGAGCTGCAGGATCTTGTTGTCCCGGCGACGACTCTCCTTGGACGCCACGTGAGTCCTGTACTGCCCCTTGGCTTGCATGCAGAAAAGAGTCTTCATCTTGTCCTTCAGCTTCTTGGCCCATGATGGCATAGCGGCACTCTGGGAAGGCCTAGCAGCACGGCCCTCAGCAACATCCTCGGCGCCATCATCCTCCTCATCAACAGCAGCCCTAGCAGCAGTCGCCTCGGCACGAGTAGTGGTGTTGGCCCAGTTGGATTTGATACGCAGGCAGATGGGCTCATGGCGAACCCAGTCTGGAGCAAGAAACTCCTCATCAGGGAACATCTTCTCCCAAGTCTTCGAAATCAGCAGAAACAGATAGGGCCCATAGATAGGCACCTTGCGGTTGAACACTGCAAACCGGAGCTCACACCACATGATGTGTGAGACATCAAGTGGTTGAGACTGAGAAGAACGAGCCTCCTCGCAGATGAGCATCATGTCCACCATATAGGCATGAACCTTGTCTTTGTCACCGATGCGAGGGAACAGGGAGTTGCGGAAGATGCGATACATGATATCCAGGAAAGGGTTGAGCACCAAAGTTGTCTTGCCATTGGCGAGCGCCTTCTCAACCATGAATGGGGAAAGCCTGTCCTTGCTGGCAGACTCATCATTGGCATGGGGGCGAACACCCACTAGAGAGTTGAGCCCATCATCAGGAACCTGGAGAAGATCCATGAACTCCTTCCAGGTAGCAGACAGCTTACGACCATTGGTCATCCAGGTCATCCTCCATTCCTCATCGGAGTGAAAGTAGACTGAGGCAAAGAACTGACAGATAAGCTCAGGGTCATAGTCGAGGTGGAAGGTTAACACATGCTCAATACTAAACTGCTCCACCAAGTCCAGAGCCTCTCCAAAGTAGTCACGGAACTTGTTCTTCCTCATGTGATGCATATCAATCCACTTCACCTCCACATAGGTATTCTGCTTGTTCTTGATGACATCCAGATAGATGTTGGTCTGTTGCTTGTTCCAGAACAGCTCACAGCCTCTGAAAGTGGAACGCGGGTGCACATAAGGGTGAAGCTGCCTGAGACGGACATAATCAGCTTGGGCTATCTCATCCATGCCCTTAGCGGGCTCCTTGTGCTTGCTAGTTGAGTGCTTGACATTGCGCTTGGAGGCAGACGAGCCCTCTGGTACATCACCCGGGTTGCGCAGACGTTTGGAACCAGTGTCACGACTGGGGTTGGACCGGCGAGAGCCGCCACCTGAGACACACACGCAAAACACCAAAGACACGAAAGGATCAATGCAAAGGCCACGAAAAAGCACAATAAACACATAGAAGGCATACGAGAAAGTTGGCATGCGATAGATGTGAGCCACGGTAGAACTGCCACTGCCTGCGGTACTAAAATATCAGTACTGCTCCAAACGCGGTAGTACCGTGCGAGGTCACAGTAGTACCGTGGTTGGAGCGGAAGTAAAATTTTAGTACCGCACAGAG
Organism: Triticum dicoccoides; assembly: GCF_002162155.2. Taxonomy (NCBI): domain Eukaryota; kingdom Viridiplantae; phylum Streptophyta; class Magnoliopsida; order Poales; family Poaceae; genus Triticum; species Triticum dicoccoides. The sequence continues at coordinate 604,227,353 of NC_041381.1, read as the reverse complement.
CGCGGTAGTACCGCTCCCGAAGAGCGGTAGTACCGTGCAAGCGGTAGTACCGCGCCAGACGCACGGTAGTACCGTGCAAGCGATAGTACCGCGCCAGACGGGCGGTAGTACCGCGTCGCATCAGATCCAACTGGCGGTTTGAATCTGAAAAGAACCGCGAAACAATGGCGGTGCTACGGTGATCCGATCTAGCGCAAGACAATAATACAAGTATAAATCCTATGCAATACCACGCTCCTTCATCCTACTCTTGCAGAGATTAAGCCTAAGAATCTCAAGAACACACAAGCCTCCCCAAAAACCTAGAAACACTAAACACAATCAACACGGAGAGGGAGTTGGGGAAAAACCTTGGTCCATATCAAGAGCACGTGGTGGGGAACGATCCCACCGGTCGGAATCACGGGAGGGCAGCCGGTGGAGGAGATCCGGCGATGAACGCCGGCTCCGTTCTTGAGCGAGGGAGAGAAGGAGGCGACATGGAGAGAGAGGACAGCGAATGGGTATGGGGAGTTAAAACTCCCCCTGCCCGTCCTTATCCCCACGCGCTCGAACCGGCGCGGTAGTACCGCGTATCATCGCGGTAGTACCGCTCGGGCGGAAGTACCGCGCCGAGGCGGTAGTACCGCTCAACCAGGCGGCAGTAAAAAATTACTGCCGCGTGGTGACGGTAGTACCGTGCTCCCGCAAGCGGTAGTACCATGGCTGGCTGCGGTAGTACCGTAGCTGGCCGCGGTAGTACCGTGAGCTCAAGTCACCGCAAGTTTCAACACGATAAGAAAAAGCCTTTGCACGGAAACTTTCACACACAAGAAACCACAAGAACACGCACAAACCAGAGGCAAAAAGACAACAAGAAACCACCAAGCGACAAAGCCTCTCGAGGAGAGAGGGCGGTGGCCGAAGCCACCTATGTTTGAGTTGGATGGTATGGCACCGCGAAGAATTATCCTTGGGCCCATGACCAAAACTCGTCTTTGAAGCACAAGTACCATTAAAAATGGCTAATGTGAAAGAGGTGATCGATTTATGCATAATGGGGGGAGGGAGAGTTCATTGAGAGAACAACACTCCCCCTATGTCCATGCCTACACCTAAACTAGACAACACGTTGAGTGTGGTGGGGGGTGTACGGGTTCAAGTCACATTGCTCGAATCAATGATATTTAGCTCATGCCTTAACTCGCGAAATCTTGCTTCATCCAAGGGCTTCGTGAAAATATCTGCAAGGTTATCATGAGTGTTGACATACTTGAGCTCGATCTCCCCTTGCCTAATGTGATCCCGGATGAAGTGATACCGAATCTCAATGTGCTTCGTCTTGAAGTGTTGTACCGGGTTGAGAGAAATCTTGATGGCACTTTCATTATCACACCAAAGAGGCACTTTGTCACAAATGACACCGTACTCCTTTAAAGTTTGCCTCATCCATAGGAGTTGAGCACAACAACTACCGGCTGCCACATACTCCGCTTCGGTGGACGAGAGGGACACACAACTTTGCTTCTTGGAAGACCAACTTACCAAAGAGCAACCAAGAAATTGGCACCCTCCGGAAGTGGACTTCCTATCCACTTTGTCCCCCGCCCAATCGGAATCCGTGAAACCTTCAAGCTTGAAATTTGCTCCTCTTGGGTACCATAAGCCAAAGTTTGGGGTATGAGCCAAATATCGAAAGATTCTCTTGACCGCCACATAGTGACTTTCCTTTGGTGCGGCTTGAAACCGTGCACACATCCCCACACTCAACATGATATCCGGTCTAGATGCACAAAGGTAAAGCAAGGAGCCAATCATGGAGCGATATACCTTTTGATCCACCGCTTTACCATTGGGATTGATGTCAAGTTGGCACTTGGTAGGCATTGGTGTAGAAGCCGGCTTGACATCACTTAGCTTGAATCTTTTAAGCATGTCTTGAGTGTATTTGGCTTGGTTGATGAAGGTTCCTTCTCTTCGTTGTTTGATGTCAAAACCAAGGAAGAACTTCAACTCTCCCATCGAAGACATCTTGAACTTGGAGGTCATGAGAGCGGCAAATTCCTCATTGAAAGCTTTGTTAGGAGAACCAAAGATAATATCATCAACATATAGTTGGCATACAAACAACTCCCCTTTGACCTTCTTAGTAAAAAGAGTGGGATCGATTTGTCCTACTTCAAATCCACGATCTTGTAGCAACTCAGTAAGGTGGTCATACCACGCACGTGGGGCTTGTTTAAGGCCATAGAGTGCCTTATCGAGTTGATACACGTGATCCGGGAAGTAGGGGTCCTCGAACCCGGGGGGTTGCTTGACATAAACCAACTCATTAATGGGACCATTAAGAAAAGCACTTTTCACATCCATTTGTTGCAACTTAAAGTTGTGATGGGAAGCATAAGCAATCAACAAACTAATGGATTCAAGACGAGCAACGGGAGCAAAGGTTTCACCGTAGTCGATGCCCTCGACTTGGGAGTAGCCTTGTGCTACCAATCTTGCCTTGTTGCGAATGATGTTCCCATGAGCATCTTGCTTGTTCTTGAAGATCCACTTTGTTCCAATGACGTTGTGGTTCCCCGAAGGTCTTGGCACCAATCTCCACACCTTGTTGTACTCGAAGTTGTTTAGTTCTTCATGCATGGCATTGAGCCAATCCGAGTCTTCGAGCGCCTCATAGACCTTTTGGGGTTCAACACAAGAGACAAACGCATGATGTTCACAATAGTTAGCTAATTGTCTATGAGTGCTTACCCCCTTTCTTAGACTTCCAACCACGTTTTCCATGAGATGGCCTTGGGTGGTGAGTTTGGAAGCAATCTTCACGGCACGACGCTCTAATTCTTCCTCGGGTGTGGAAGGAGGAAGGTTAACTTGATCATCTTGAGCGCCGTCTTGAGCTTGCTCATGATCTTGAACTTGCTCGAGGGGGAGAACTTGACCTTGGGCATCATTTAGAGGTTCACCTCCATCTTGAGGTTGATCTTGCCCTTGGTCTTGTTCATGAAGGTGAGGGCCTTCACTTTGTTCTTCGGAAGCGTGTGGGTCTTGGGGAGGTGATGGCTCCACTTGAGTGGAGCATTGTCCTTCTCCTTCGGCCACAAGGGGTTCCTCAATGGGTAGGATATGACCAATACCCATTCTTCTTATGGCTTGGGGAGGAATTTCATCACCTACATCACAAGTACCACTTTGCTCCACTTGGGAGCCGTTATTTTCATCAAACTCTATGTTACACGTCTCCTCAATGAGTCCGTTGGACTTGTTGAGAACACGGTAAGCATGAGAGTTTGTAGCATAACCAACAAATATGCCCTCATGAGCTCTAGCTTCAAATTTAGACAAACGAACACCTTTCTTGAGAATGAAACACTTACACCCGAACACCTGGAAGTACTTGAGATTGGGCTTGTTCCCGGTGAGTATCTCATACGGAGTCTTGTTCAAGCCTTTGCAGAGATAGAGCCGATTGGATGCATGACAAGCTGTGTTGATGGCTTCGTCCCAGAAGTTGTATGGAGACTTGAACTCCGCCATCATGGTCCTTGCCGCATCCATCAACGTCCGGTTCTTCCTCTCCGCAACACCATTTTGTTGAGGGGTATATGGTGCAGAATATTGATGCTTGATCCCTTCATCACTAAGAAACTCATCCAAGGTGTAGTTCTTGAACTCGGTGCCGTTGTCACTTCTTATTGTCAAGATCTTTGCATTGTGTTGACTTTGAGCTTCATTTGCAAAGTCGATGACGGTTTGTTGAGTCTCACTCTTCCTCTTGAAGAAGTATACCCACGTGTATCTTGAATAATCATCCACTATAACCAAGCAATACTTTCTACCCCCAAGACTATCAAAGGATGGGGGCCCAAAGAGGTCCATGTGGAGGAGCTCCAAGGGTCTCTTCGAGTAGATGATAGTCGTGGGAGGGTGAGCCATCTCATGAAGCTTTCCTTCGATACAAGCACTGCAAACACGATCTTTGGCAAAACTAACATTCGTTAGTCCATGGACATGGTCTCCCTTGAGAAGACTTTGCAAAGATCTCATATTGACGTGGGCTAAACGGCGATGCCAAAGCCATCCCACATCAACTTTAGCCATTAGGCATGTCGCGGTCTTAGTGGGTTGCTCCGAGAAGTTAACCACATAGATACCATTCTCGACATGCCCAACAAAGGCTACTTTAAGAGTCTTGCTCCATAAGAGGGCCACCGTATCAATATCAAAGAAGGTGGCAAAACCCATGAGTGCAAGTTGATGAACGGAAAGTAAATTGAACGCAAGGGACTCAACAAGCATGACTTTCTCGATCGTTAGATCATGAGAAATGACAACCTTGCCAAGACCCAATACCTTAGAATGTGAGGCATCACCCCATTCGACATTGGTGGGCATAGATGGGATATTGTGCACGTCCACCACCAAGTCCTTGCTCCCGGTCATATGATTTGTTGCTCCACTATCGAGCAACCATGATCCCCCACCGGAAGCAAACACCTACAAGAGATCAATGCTTGGTTTTAGGTACCCATTGAGTAATGGGTCCTTTGATGTTAGTAACAAGGGTCTTAGGAACCCAAATAGACCATTCAATGTACTCATAAGGAGAACCAACAAATTTAGCATAAACATGTCCATCACTAGCACGGCACAACACATAAGAGGGGTTAAAGTCGCCGGCTTTGTTGGGAGAGATGGCGTTGCGCTCTTTGGCTTCACCACTCTTCCCATTGTTCTTATTCTCCTTAGGAGCACCTTCTCCCTCCTTCACAAAGGTTTGCGTGAGCGGAGGAGGTCGATTGGTCTTGCTCTTCTTCTCCTTGTTCTTCTTCTTGTTCTTGGACTTGGGTGCGAACCCAACTCCCTCCTTGCCCACAACTTCCTTTTGATTGCTCAAAAGGTCATTTAGGTTCTTCTCGCCTTGTATGCATGACACAAGACCTTTCTCAAGTTGTTCCTTCAACTTGGCATTTTCCTCCACAAGATGCACATGCTCACAACATGGGTTAGTAGCATTTGCATTATCAATTAAGACCATGTGAGGAAATGTGGCCTTTTCCTTAGTTAGCTTCACTTGGAGTTGAGCATGAGACTCCTTGAGGGTGGCATGAGCACCTTTCAAGACCTTGTGGGCCTTATCAAGTACATCAAACTCCTCCGTGAGTATAACATGATCAACCCCAAGTTTAGCCTTCTCAGAAGCTAGAACACGAGACACAACAAGACCATGATCAAGATCTTTCTTTAGTTTAGCATGACCATCGTTTTGTGACTCCTCAAGAGCCAAACAATGCTCACGCTCTTCCTCAAGAGCATTAGAGAGATCCGATATCTCATCGGCATAGTCATGACTATGACTTTCCATCTTAGTGATGGTTTCTTCATGAGCCTCGATCATGTCATTGGCTTCACCAAGTTGTTCCAAGAGAGCAACGAAATGCTTCTTGGATTTGCCCTTGAGCTTACTCATGAAGGACTCAAATTCATTGATCTCCTCATTAGACCCCTTACCATTATCAAAGTCATCTATTGAAGGAGGGTTAGGAATAATGGTGGTTTTGATGTTGGGGGTTACCTTGTTGGTGGCCTTAGCCATGAGGCACTTGGCGGTGATGTTCTCGTTAGGTGCATCGAAGAGAGACACCCGAGGAGTTGAGACAATGGCCACGGACGCCATGGCCATTGTTTCACCATCTTCATCATCATCGTCATCCTCACGGTATTCTTCTTGAACCACCAACCCGCAAGAAGGAGTCTTCTTGGTGAAGTTGTTCTTGTTGGGGAAGGACTTGGCTTTGTCTTTTCGAATGAACTTGCCACCATTGTCTTCCCGTTTCTCGTATGGACAATCCGCAACGAAATGGCTGACATTGCCACAGTTGAAACAAGTTCTAACTCGTTGCTTCCCCTTGAGGCCACTTGAGTTGTTCTTGTTGAAGTTGGGTCTTGTAGTCTTCTTACTCCAAAACCGTCTTGAGGCAAGAGCCATGTGCTCATGATAATCATACTTCGTGTCCTCGGGGTTGCTCTCCTCATCTTCCTCTTCTTCTTCTTCTTCCACACTAACCTTGGCCTTCAAGGCAAGATTGGGCTTGTTTGCCCTTTGGGAACGGAGCACCGCATTGTCGACGGTCTTATCCAAGATGTTCATTGCAACAAACTCATCCAACACTTCACCAGAGGTCATGGAGTGGAAGTCCGGTCTTTGGCGGATGACGGAGGACATGGCCTTGTTGTAGGGCATCATGGCCTTGAGGAACTTGCACTTGATCCAGTTGTCATCCGTGTCCTTACTCCCATGATCTCGGAGTGCGACCGCAAATTTGGTCACTCTTCGAAAGAGCTCACGAGGTTCTTCATCCTCCTTCATTGCAAACTCATCGGCTTCATCTTGCACCACTTCATAGTTGGAGCGTTGAATGCTAGCACTTCCTCTATACATACGCTCAACACACTTCCATGCTTCTTTAGCCATGACATGAGGTCGAAGATGAGGGAGATCTTCAGGAAGGATAGCATCTTGGATGATGAAGAGAGCACTCTCATTGAATTGATTGTCCACTTCTTCTCGAGGGGTGAAGTTGCTTGGATCATGAGGATAGAAACCTTCTTCAATAATTCTCCAAAGGTTAGTATTCACATGTTTTAAATGACGCTTGAAGCGATAAACCCAAGAATCATAATCTTCATTTTTCACATATTTAGGAGGAGGACCGGCATGATTCAAATGAGTAGAGGGGATAGGTCCTCTATACACCGGGGGTTCCACATGGGCAAAGATGCCGGTGCCATTTCTACCACTAGTAGAAGGACTCTTTTCATTGTTAGCTTCCCCCTTATCGGAGTTAGCATCCGTCACCTTGTTAGTGGGATCACCCACTTTCATTGGTGAGGTAGATAGTTTAAGTCCCTCTAGAAATTCAGTAAACATGCTTTTAACCTCGGCCGTCATGGAGGTTTTCAATGTGTCTAAAGCCACATTGAATTCCTCACGTCAGACCGAGGTTCCCCCTTCAGCCAAAGACGAGATGGGATTCACACCGGAGTGTTCCTCCGCACCGTCGTTGACGTCAACCATACTCTTCGGACGACAAAGTCCTTAATAAAGAGACGAGGCTCTGATACCAATTGAAAGGATCGATATGGTTGACTAGAGGGGGGGTGAATAGGCAACTAACACTTTTTAGACTTTTCTTTAACAATTTAAAACTTGTAGTGAAATAGGTTGTCTAGATGTGCAACTACGTGGACAACCTATATGATGCAAAGACAATAAGCACACAAGCAAGCAATGGATATAGCACAAGTAAGCTTGCAAAAGTAAAGGGACAAGAAAACCAAGAGTGGAGCCGGTGGAGACGAGGATGTGTTACCGAAGTTCCTTCCTTTTAAGGGGAAGTACGTCTCTGTTAGAGCGGTGTGGAGGCACAATGCTCCCCAAGAAGCCACTAGGGCCACCGTAATCTCCTCACGCCCTCACACAATGCGAGATGCCGTGATTCCACTATTGGAGCCCTTGAAGGCGGCAACCGAACCTTTACAAACAAGATTGGGGCAATCTCCACAACACTTGGAGGCTCCCAACAATACCGCGAAGCTTCACCACAATGGAGTGTGGCTTCGAGGTGACCTCAACCGTCTAGGGTGCTCAACACCCAAGAGTAACAAGATCCGCTAGGGATAAGTGGGGGGAATCAAATATCCTGTGGTGGAAGTGTAGATCGGGCACTTGTCACCCAATCCCGAGCAAATCAACAAGTTTGATTGGCTAGGGAGAGAGATCGAGTGAAAATGGAGCTTGGAGCAACAATGGAGCTTAGAGATGGAAGAGGTAGTCAACTAGAGGTAGAAGACACCCCTTATATAGTCATGGAAAGAATCCAACCGTTATCCACATGTTCAACCCGCGACACACGGTACTACCGCTCCAGGGGAGGGGTACTACCATGGCTGACCACAGTACTACCACGACAGCAGCACAGGCCGGAACTAGCCTGACAAGGGGGCAGTACTACCGCTTGCGCGGTACTACCGCACCCACTTGCGGTACTACCGCTAGGCAGGAAAGTCACAGCCTGGGAAGGGCGCGGATGAAATAAATTACATCCGTGCCTACTTCCACTGAAACAGAGGTGGTACAAAAATCTGACGCGGTACTACCGCTCGCGAGGCGCGGTACTACCGTGCGGGCGCGGATGTAAAAAATTACATCCGCTCCTACTACCGCGACACTGCGGTACTAGGTAGGAGGGCCACGGTACTACAACTCCTAGGGAGCGGTACTACCGTGGGCCCCCGCGGTACTGCCGCGCTGGACGAGCGGTACTACCGTGGAGGGCGCGGATGTAAAAAATTACATCCGCCCCTACTACCGCACAGGAGCGGCACAAGGCCTGGGAGCCGCGGTACTACCGTGACACACAACGGTACTACCGCGTGTACTTGCGGTACTACTGCAAGTACAGCAGTAGTCGTCAGATTTCCGCACAACCAAGATAACAAGGGGAAGCTCCAAAATGCAGGGAAAGGAGGGACAAGTGTATGTGTTGATTCCACCCAAACCTTTCCGATGCGGACCCCCTCTTAATAGTACGGCTCTCCTATGACTCAAATCCACCAAAGAGAAACGTAGAACAACGCTGACTTCAAAAGTCTCCGAGGGGCACCGAATCGTCTCGTGCCTAGAGATGAATAACCTAAGAAACTCAAGGCACACGATTAGTCCGCAAATGCATTGTCATCAATCACCAAAACACCTGAGGGATAAATATGCCCTTACAACAGTCTTTCTAGCATTTGACCAATGAAAGGTAAAGGGTAATGATCTTTCTTAGTAGCTTTATTCAACTTACGAAAATCAATTACCATCATATAACCTGTAATAATTCTTTGCGGGATCAATTCATCTTTATCATTAGGAACTACGGTAATACCTCCCTTTTTAGGGACACAATGGACAGGGCTTACCCATTCACTATCAGCAACGGGATAAATAATACCTGCCTCAAGGAGCTTTAGTACCTCCTTTCTTACTGTTGGGGAACATAGTAATTTCAAAAAAATTCCTACGCACACGCAAGATCATGGTGATGCATAGCAACGAGAGGGGAGAGTGTTGTCCACGTACCCTTGTAGATCGTAAGCGGAAGCGTTATGACAACGCGGTTGATGTAGTCGTACGTCTTCACGATCCGACCGATCCATGTACCGAACGTACGGCACCTCCGAGTTCAGCACACGTTCAGCTCGATGACGATCCCCGGACTCCGATCCAACAGGGTGTCGGGGATGAGTTCCGTCAGCATGACGGCATGGTGACGATGATGATGTTCTACCGACACAAGGCTTCGCCTAAGCACCGCAACGATATGACTGAGGTGGAATATGGTGGAGGGGGCACCGCACACGGCTAAGGAATGATCACGATGATCAACTTATGTGTCTAGAGGTGCCCCCCTGCCCCCGTATATAAAGGAGGGAGGGGGAGGTGCGGCCGGCCCCCTAGGGGTGCGCCTGGAGGAGTCCTACTCCCATCGGGAGTAGGACTCCCCCTTCTTGCCTTGGTGGAGAAGGAAAGGGGGCAGGGGAAAGAGGAAAGGGGGGCGCCCCCCCCTTCCTTGTCCTATTCGGACTAGGGGGGAGGGGGCGCGCGGCCTGCCCTGGCCGGCCCTCCTCTTCTCCCTCATGGCCCATGTAGGCCCATTAACCCCCGGGGGGGTTCCGGTAACCCCCCGGTACTCCGGTAAAATTCCGATTTCACCCGGAACGTTTCCGATATCCAAATATAGGCTTCCAATATATCAATCTTTATGTCTCGACCATTTCGAGACTCCTCGTCATGTCCGTGATCACATCCGGGACTCCGAACAACCTTCGGTACATCAAAACTTATAAACTCGTAATAAAACTGTCATCGTAACTTTAAGCGTGCGGACCCTACGGGTTCGAGAACTATGTAGACATGACCTAGAACTGTTTCCGGTCAATAACCAATAGTGGAACCTGGATGCTCATATTGGCTCCTACATATTCTACGAAGATCTTTATCGGTCAAACCGCATAACAACATACGTTGTTCCCTTTGTCATCGGTATGTTACTTGCCCGAGATTCGATCGTCGGTATCTCAATACCTAGTTCAATCTCGTTACCGGCAAGTCTCTTTACTCGTTCCGTAATACATCATCTCACAACTAACTCATTAGTTGCAATGCTTGCAAGGCTTAAGTGATGTGCATTACCGAGAGGGCCCAGAGATACCTCTCCGACAATCAGAGTGACAAATCCTAATCTCGAAATACGCCAACCCAACAAGTACCTTCGGAGACACCTGTAGAGCACCTTTATAATCACCCAGTTACGTTGTGATGTTTGGTAGCACACAAAGTGTTCCTCCGGTAAACGGGAGTTGCATAATCTCATAGTCATAGGAACATGTACAAGTCATGAAGAAATCAATAGAAACATACTAAACGATCAAGTGCTAAGCTAACAGAATGGGTCAAGTCAATCACATCATTCTCCTAATGATGTGACCCTGTTAATCAAATGACAACACATGTCTATGGTCAGGAAACATAACCATCTTTGATCAACAAGCTAGTCAAGTAGAGGCATACTAGTGACACTCTGTTTGTTTATGTATTCACACAAGTATTATGTTTCCGGTTAATACAATTCTAGCATGAATAATAAACTTTTATCATGATATAAGGAAATAAATAATAACTTTATTATTGTCTCTAGGGCATATTTCCTTCACTTACCACTTCCTTCATCTTGGGATTTAATCGTCTTTGAGGATCTCTAACTGGTTTGACATCTTTCTCCACTGAAATCTTGTGTTGGCATAATGTGGGACTAATGCCCTTAAGATCATCCAGAGTATATCCAATAGCTGCACGGTGCTTCTTCAGAGTTTTCAACAATCTTTCTTCTTCTTTCTCTAAAAGGTTAGCACTAATAATAACATGATATATTTCTTTTTCATCAAGATAAGCATACTTAAGATTATCAGGTAATGGTTTGAGTTCAAACACGGGATCACCCTTGGGTGGAGGGGGATCCCAAGAATTTCAACGGGAATGTTATGTTTCAGCATAGGTTCCTATTTAAGAAACACTTCATATATTTCTTCCCTTTCCTTCATAAACATATCATTTTCATGGTCTAGCAAATATTGTTCTAACGGATCAGTTGGAGGAACGGCAATGGAAGCAAGACCAATAATCTCATCCTTACTAGGTGGTTCCCTTTCACGAGGTTGTCTACTAAACTTAACAAAATTAAACTCATGAGACATACCATCTATGCCAACAGTGACAATATTCCTTTCACAATTAATCTTAGCACTAGCATTATTCAAGAAGGGCCTACCAAAAATAATGGGACAAAAGGCATCTTGTGGGGAAGCAAGAACAAGAAAATTAGCAGGGTATTTAACCTTCCCACACAAAACTTCAACATCTCTAACAATCCCAATAGGTTTAATGGTATCCCTATTAGCAAGCTTAATAGTAACATCAATGTCTTCTAATTCAATGGGTGCAATGTCGTGCATAATTTCTTTATAAAGATCATAAGGTATCGCACTAGCACTGGCACCCATATCACATAAGCCATGATAACAATGATCTCCTATTTTAACATAAATAACAGGCGTGCCTACGACAAGTCTATGTGTCTTAGTATCAGGTCTAGCAATATTTGCAGTCTCACCCAAGAAAGAAATAACATGCCCATCTAAGTCCTCGTCCAAGAGATCTTTAACCATAGCAATACTAGGTTCAACATTAATTTGCTCAGGAGGTGTATAAGTCCTAGTATTACTCTTACGAACAACAGTCAAAGCTTTAGCATGATCCTTTATCCTAACAGGAAAAGGAGGTTTTTCAACATAAGCAGTAGGAACAGTAGGATCACTATAGGTGATAATCTTTTCTTCGACTGTAATAGGTGCAACTACTTTCACTTCAGCAGGAGGATTATATTTAAACCACTTCTCCTTAGGGAGATCAACGTGAGTAGCAAAAGATTCACAAAAAGTAGCTACTATCTCAGAGTCAAGTCCATACTTAGCGCTAAATCCACGAAAAACATCGGTATCCATAAAAGATTTAACACAATCGAACTTAGGTGTCATACCTGACTCCTTACCATCGTCGGAACCCCAATCTTCGGAGTTGCGTTTAATTCTTTCCAATAAGTCCCATTTGAAATCAATAGTCTTCAGCATATAATAACCAGCGCAGGAAGTATTGAGCAGGTTGCGATTATCAAGAGAAAGCCGAGCATAGAAATTCTGAATAATCATTTCCCGAGAGAGCTCATGATTGGGGCATGAATATAACATTGACTTAAGCCTCCCCCAAGCTTGAGCGATGCTTTCTCCTTCGCGAGGCCAGAAATTATATATGTAATTACGATCACAATGAACAAGATGCATAGGATAGAACTTCTGGTGAAATGCCAACTTCAATCGCTTATAATTCCAAGATCTTGTATCATCACATAGCCTATACCATGTCATTGCATCTCCCTTCAAAGATAAAGGGAAGACCTTCCTTTTGACAACATCATCGGGAATACCTGCAAGCTTAAATAATCCACAAACTTCATCCACAAAGATAAGGTGTAAATCGGGATGCAATGTTCCATCTCCTGCAAATAGATTAGCTTTCTCTATCATACCCGAAGGAATCTCAAAAGAAATATTTTCATCAAGTTCAGTAGGTTGAGGAGAAACTCTTTGCTCTTCTGGTTGGGGTGAAGATACCCCAAACAAGCCCCTCAAAGGGTTAGTTTCCATAGTAAAAAGTAACAAAAAATTCAGCACACTATATAAATGTTTCCTTACCAAGTTCCACTCACCAAAAGCGCTACACTCCCCGGCAACGGCGCCAGAAAAGAGTCTTGATGACCCACAAGTGTAGGGGATCTATCGTAGTCCTTTCGATAAGTAAGAGTGTTGAACCCAACGAGGAGCAGAAGGAAATGATAAGCGGTTTTCAGTAAGGTTTTCTCTGCAAGCACTGAAATTGTAGGTAATAGATAGTTTTGTGATAAGATAAATAGTAATGAGCAACAAGTCAATAAAGTAAATAAAGTGCAGCAAGGTGGCCCAATCCTTTATGTAGCAAAGGATAAGCCTGGACAATTTCTAATAATGAGGAAGGAGCTCCCGAGGTCACATTGGGAATTATCGTCAAGCTAGTTTTCATCACGCTCAAATGATTCGCGTTCGGTACTTTGATAATTTGATATGTGGGTGGACCGGTACTTGGGTACTGCCCTAACTTGGACAAGCATCCCACTTATGATTAACCCCTATTGCAAGCATCCGCAACTACAAAAAAAGTATTAAGGTAAACCTAACCATAGCATTAGACATATGGATCCATATCAACTCCTAACGAAGCAACGCATAAACTAGGGTTTAAGCTTCTGTCACTCTAGCAACCCATCATCTACTTATTACTTCCCCATGCCTTCCTCTAGGCCCAAATAATGGTGAAGTGTCATGTAGTCAACATTCACATAACACCACTAGAGGAAAAGACAACATACATCTCATCAAAATATCGAACGAATACCAAATTCACATGACTACTAATAGCAAGACTTCTCCCATGTCCTCAGGAACAAACGTAACTACTCACAAAGCATATTCATGTTCATAATTAGGGGGGTAATAATATGCATAAAGGATCTGAACATATGATCTTCCACCAAGTAAACCAATTAGTATCAACTACAAGGAGTAATCAACACTACTAGCAACCCACAGGTACCAATTTGTGGTTTTCATACAAGATTGGATACAAGAGATGAACTAGGGTTTGAGATGAGATGGTGCTGATGAAGATGTTGATGAAGATTGACCCCTTCCCGATGAGAGGATCATTGGTGATGACGTTGGTGATGATTTCCCCCTCCCGGAGGGAAGTGTCCCCGGCAGAACAGCTCTGCCAGAGCCCTAGATTGATTCCGCCTCGTGGCAGTGGATTTTCGTCCTGTAAGCTTGCCCACGATTTTTTCCAGGGTAAAAGTGATTATATAGCAGAAGATGGACGCCGGAGGCCCACCAGGGGGCCCAGGAGATAGGGGGCACGCCCTATAGGGGGGGCTGTCTCCTGGACAGGGTGTGGGCCCCCTGGCCTATTTCTTTGGCTCATAAATTCCTATTAATTCCAAAAAGTTGTTTCGTGGAGTTTCAGGACTTTTGGAGTTGTGCAGAATAGGTTTCCAACATTTGCCCCTTTTCCAGCCAGAATTCCAGCTGCCGGCATTCCCCCTCTTCATGGTAAACCTTGTAAAATAAGAGAGAATAGCCATAAGTATTGAGATAATGTATAATAACAGCCCATAATGCAATAAATATTGATATAAAAGCATGATGCAAAATGGACGTATCATGGGGCTCGTGCGCCTTCCTCGACTTCGTCGCTCACTGACCAGGATATTATGCGGTTCAAGCGCATGTTAGCTTTGTCTGGTTCTTCCTCGACGGTTCTGTTGCTGCTGTGACCTCCATCACCACTCCGCCTCTGTCGGAGCCTACTCAGTCAGGTACATCCTCGTGGGTTCTGGATTCTAGAGCTTCTTTTCATATGTCTTCTGATTCTTCTGCGTTATCTTCTCTTCAACCTCTTGATTTTCCTCTTAATGTTCTCATTGCTGATGGCACACCTCTTCCTGTTACTAGTCGTGGCATCCTCTCCACTCCGTCCTTTTTGGTTCCTAGTGTGTCTCATTTCCCACGTCTTACCATGAATCTTTTTTCCACTGCCCAACTTACTGATTCTGGTTGTCGTGTCATTCTTGATGCCGACTCTTGTTCTGTTCAGGATTGTCGCACTCAGGCTCTGGTTGGCGCTGGCCCTCGGCGCCGTGAGTCTGAGGGCCTTTGGGAGGTTGACTGGCTTCGTGTTCCTTCCGCTGCTGCCTCATATGCCAGCTCTCATGCTCTTGCTGCCTCTTCGTCTGCGTCCTTCCAGCAGCGGCATCATCGCCTTGGTCACATCTGTGGTTCTCACTTGTCTTCTTTAGTTCGTCAGGGCCTCTTAGGGTCTGTATCTGGAGATGTTTCCTTACGTTGTAATGGTTTTAGACTTGGCAAACAGACCCAATTACCTTATCCTACTAGCGAGTCTGTATCTCAGCATCCTTTTGACTTAGTTCATTCTGATGTTTGGGGTCCTGCTCCCTTTGATTCGAAAGGTGGTCATCGCTACTATGATTTGTTTATTAATGATTTCTCTCGTTACATTTGGCTCTATTTTATGAAATATTGTAGCGAGGTCCTCTATATATACAAACGATTTGCTGCCATGGTTCACACCCAGCTTTCCACGCCCATTGCACCTTTCGTGCTGACTCCGCTGGAGAGTTTATCTCCCAGCTGTTGCGTGGTTTTCTTGCAGAACAGGGTACTCTTGCCTAGTTCTCATGCCCTAGTGCTCATGCTCAAAATGGCGTTGCCGAACATAAGCATCATCATCTGCTTGAGACGGCTCGTGCGCTGATGATTGCCGCTTCTCTTCCACCCCACTTTTGGGCTGAGGTTGTGTCTGCATCCACCTATCTCATCAACATTTAGCCCTCGACTGCTCTGCAGGGTGGTATTCCTATGGAGTGTCTCACTGGTAGACCTCCTGACTACTCAGCTCTTCGTATGTTTGGATGTGTGTGTTATGTCCTTCTTGCCCCGCGAGAACGCACCAAACTGACTACTCAGTCGGTTGAGTGCGTTTTCCTTGGCTACAGTGATGAGCACAAGGGCTATCGTTGTTGGGACCCTGTTGGTCGCCGCTTGCGCATCTCGCGTGATGTGACCTTTGACGAGTCTCGCTCTTACTACCCACGTCCTTCTACGTCGAGCTTCTCTGTGGATGATCTTTCTTTTCTCCTTCTTCCCGATACACCCTACTATGTGCCCCATGTTTCACCTCCTCCTCCTGCACCTCTCCTTCCTTCTCCTTCACCACCGACCCCATCTTCTCCCTCCTCCTCCTCCACCTCTCCACCATCATCTCTAATTCATCGCCCTCTATCATCATTTCCTCTCCACTATACTCGTCGTCCTCGTACTGAGGATGCTTCCCCTCACGCGTCTGACGCGCCTTCCACCTCTGGTGAACCTCTCTTCGCGCCTACCCCGGTTCACAACCTCCATGCTCCGCCTCGCCCTCTACCTGATCGCTACTCTCCTGATCGGTACGGTCTCTCCGTTCTTACTGAGCCCACCTCCTATCGGACTACCATGACTCAGCCTAAATGGCAACTTGCGATGGCTGAAGGGCTTGCGGCTCTTGAGCGCTCTGGCACTTGGGATCTGGTTTCCCCCCTTCTGGCGTTCGTCCCATCACCTGCAAATGGGTCTACAAGGTCAAGACTCGCTCCGATGGTTCTCTTGAGCGTTACAAAGCTCGTCTTGTGGCTCGTGGTTTCCAGCAGGAGCAGGGACGTGATTATGATGAGACATTCGCTCCTGTGGCCCACATAACCACTGTCCGCACTCTCCTTGTTGTTGCTTCTGTTCATCAGTGGTCTATCTCTCAACTTGATGTTCATAATGCTTTTCTCAATGGCGAGTTACGTGAGGAGGTTTATATGCAGCCACCACCGGGGTACTATGCTCCTCATGGCATGGTCTGTCGACTTCGTCGCTCTCTCTATGGTCTCAAACAGGCCCTTTGCGCTTGGTTTGAGCACTTTGCCTCTGTGGTGACTGCCGTTGGTTTCTTGCCCAGTGACCATGATCCCGCGTTGTTTGTCCACACGTCTCCTCATGGTCGGACTCTTCTCCTTCTCTATGTTGACGACATGATCATCACGGGTGACGACTCCGAGTACATTGCCTTTGTTAAGGCTCGCCTTCGAGACCAGTTCCTCATGACTGACCTTGGTCCTCTTCGATATTTTCTTGGGATTGAGATCTCCTCGACCTCTGATGGCTTCTACATCTCCCAAGAAAAATATATTCAGTATCTTCTTGCTCGTGCTGCTCTTGGTGATGAGCGCACCGTTGTGACTCCTATGGAGCTCAACATTCAGCTTCGTGCCTCCGATGGTGACCCGCTTCCTAATCACACTCGCTATCATCACCTTGTTGGCAGCCTTGTCTATCTTGTTGTTATGTGTCCTGACATCTCCTATCATGTCCACATCCTGAGTCAGTTCGTTTCAGCCCCCACCTCTATCCACTATAGTCACCTCCTTTGTGTTCTACGATATCTTCGTGGCACGCTCTTTCAGCGCCTTTTCTTTCCCCGCTCCAGTGCTCTTGACCTCCAGGCCTACTCTGATGCTACCTGGGCTAGTGATCCCTCTGATCGACGCTTGCTGTCTGCTTACTGTGTCTTTTTTGGAGGCTCTCTTATTGCCTGGAAGACAAAGAAACAGACTACAGTTTCTCGCTCGAGTACAGAGGCCGAGTTGTGCGCCATGGCTATGTTGACGGCTGAGGTGATCTGGTTACGGTGGTTACTTGAGGATTTTGGTGTGTCTGCTCCTACCTCAACTCCCCTACTGTCAGACAGTACCGGTGCTATCAGTATTGTGCGTGACCCGGTGAAGCATGAGCTCACCAAGCACATCGGCGTGGATGCCCACTTTGTGCGTGCTGCTGTCCAGGATCAGACTCTTGCTCTTCACTATGTGCCCTCTGAGTTACAGTTGGTTGACTTCTTCACGAAGGCACGGACTCGAGCGCAACATACCTTTTTTCTCTCCAAACTCAGTGTTGTTGATCCACCATGAGTTTGAGGGGGGGGTGTTAGATGTGTATAGTTACTTGTGTACATCCCCATTGTATAAGGGGCTTTTCTGCACTTTACCACATCTGTATATGTACTGGCCCATGGCCCTCAGTAATGCCAGTTGTTGTTTATCCAACACTCGGAACTTCCCTATCTAGCTATAAACTTCTCCACCTAAGCAATCTTTTAGAGCAAAAACTCCTTGATGCCCATACCAAATATAATATGCATGTGTGGTGAGAAATCTTCAAATCATCCAAAGAAAAAAAAGATATTGTGCATGCTGTAAAAAAGAATTCGAGTCAGCGTCATCAAAATTTAGAATAGAACGGTTCAATTTTGAATTAGTTCTGAAATAAATGAAGATATTTTCAATGAAATGCAAAATGCATGAGAACTTCGAAATATGGGAGTAAGCTAATTGAGGAGTCCGTTCTGACCAGCTCATAGTGGAGTGCCGAAGTGTAGGCACCAGTAGTAGTAATGTGGTGGATTATCCTGTAGTAATAGATGTCGGTAAATGTTTAGTTAAAGAAGCTTATAGCTTTGGGAATGTGCTTATTCAGATCACACAACAAGGAAAAAAGAACACTACCATTAAGGAATGGTATGGAAATGGCAGTGATATTGAAGGATCTGCTTATTCAGATAAGAATTCCAATTCCAAAACAAAAAACCCTTTCAAAAAGGGGAGTAGGATTAGGGAAAAACAAAAGGAGGAGTACACCTTGCTGGTGATCCAGAACATTAAAGGGGAGTAGGCCGGAGCACTGTTTGCTTTCCCTGTTCAGTGTTCATGCTCGCTCTATCATTGGGGTTTAATGGCCATACGTACAAAGACATCATTATATTGCTTGCTTTCTTCTTGGCATCAAACATGCATCTCCCACTCCCAGGAATGTTGTTTCTTTTCTCTTCTTTTCCTTTTCCGCTTGACAATATGAGTACTATGGAAAAAACATGAGTATTTGCTTGTTTGTAGTGACTTTCATGCATTACATTAATGCTTAGACGTATTAGGCAAAGAATGTTTAATTCAGCAGTGTAGCAGCATTAGCTTGCTCCACGGTATGTTGTATGCTCCGTTGTATACCAGGAGTACATGTTTATGATCTTGTTGCATTAGTCTAAATTAAGTTGGAATGGCAGAATATATATGCATGATCCATGAATCAAAACACGACATTTGTTGATCACCTGGAAATAAAGTATCATACCCAAATAATCTGTCTCAATTTGATCATTTGCTCCTTCAACTAATCATGTCAAAAGCACAGCAAAATGCACTTTCAATAGTATCACCTTAATTGTGACTTTCTTCAGATTCTTGTTCTTTCAGCAGTATTCTTCAGATTCTTGCTCATGAGGTTCGTGTTCTTCAGATTCTGCCGGACAAGGAGCTCGGAGAGGCGCTGGAGGAGGTAGAGAATTTGATAAAAATCATGGCACCAACAGCATTTTCAAGGTGAGAAATATGTTCTTATTTTGACTTGTAAGTATCTTTGTGTCCTTAGTTACACATTTTGGTGCGAATGTGGTTTGTTTCAAGGATGTAGTTTGGGAAGGTTAGACTGCTGGAGTTGAAGCAGTTGTGGATTTCTTCAAGGCAAAAATAAAGCATTTCCACTTAGTGAGATGAAAATGGTTAGCTTTCAGGTTTTGTTTCAGCATGTTTTTGATTCGTCACTCTTGAGCGCTAATTATTACTCCCTCCGTTCAGTATAAAGTTGGATCATCTATTTTGAAACGGAGGGAGTACATGCCTGCACTACTCCCTCTACCCCCTCTCTGTATGTAGTAGTCCATATTAGAATCTCTAAAAAGTTTAGGAACTTGGGACAAATGTGTGCTCTGTGCATGCCTGCTTGTTTTAATTTGAACAAGAAACCAGCCCTGTACATGTGCTGGTAGTTGATTAGTAACTCTCCAGGTAGATGTTACATTCTCAAGTCAGAGACTTTCTTTTTCCTTGCACGCTTAGTTCTCACACCCTTCACTCCTTAATTCCAGCTCCTTGACGCCGAGAAAACAAAAAAGCGTATATAAATTAGGAGTATTTAATGTAAGGGGGCAAGGTGGGACTATTCTGCACAAGAGTAAATTTTTGGCCTTGCCCAAGGCTTTAACCCTTCGGCTTTGTGGGCTGTGGTCGCTGGCTTAGTTGGGCTGGGCTCGTGCCTTTTTAAACTCAACTTTTATTATTAGGGAAAGATTAGCTTCGTTTTCTTCGCCCACAATATCATGGAAGTATTCTTTGGCTAATTTTTTTGCTATAGGGCTGGGAGCATCAGTCGTATACTCGGAACTTCCCTATCTAGCTATAAACTTCCCCACCTAAGCAATCTTTTAGAACAAAAACTCCTTGATGCCCATACCAAAAATAATATGCATGTGTGGTGAGCAAATCTTCAAATCATCCAAAGACAAAAAATACTGTGCATGCTATAAAAAAGAATTCGAGTCAGTGTCATCAAAATTTAGAATAGAACAGTTCGATTTTGAATTAGTTCTGAAACAAATGAAGATATTTTCAGTGAAATGCAAAATGCATGAGAACTTCGAAATATGGGAGTAAGCTAATCGAGGAGTCCGTTCTGACCTGCTCATAATGGAATCTGTATCATTCTTTTATTTTAATTAAACGGAAAAACTAACGCCCACACGTGTGGGCGTTGCAGGTCGCCTACACGTCTCCATCACCACTCATTTTGCCACGTATGAATAGATGACATCAGCAGAAATCTTTTTGTTTTTGGCTTAAAAATGTTTTATCTTCTAAATAAAAAAGCGAACTAAAAATCCATTTTCACCATTAAATCCTTCTCGACGAGATCTTCAAAACTAGACCCCATGTTGATATGTTTCGACGATTTTTTTTCTAGAAGTTGCCACGATGTTTTCACTATAGTTGCCATAGTGCTTAAACTAAAGTTGCCATGTGGCAATTTTAGTTTGTAGATCATGGCAATTTTAGTTTTTTGATGATGGCAATTCCAGTACTTTGACCATGAAAATATTATTTTATTGAACCATTGTAATTTTAAGTGCATGTATCATGGCAATTTTAGTTTATGGTGCATGGCAAGTCTAGTTTCTTAATTCTCTGTTTTATAATATGTTAAAATTTACTTTTAAATGTAAAAGAAAATAGTTGAAACATATCATGGCAACTTCAGTGTAAATATCATGGCAATTCATGTGCAATAAACATGGCAACTTTTAACAAAAAAAAATCGCCGAAATATATCGATATGAGACCTAGTTTTGAAGATCTCATCGCGAGGGATTTAATGGTGAAAACGGATCTTCAATCGGATTTTTCATTTAAGAGATAAATCATTTTAAAAACTGAAAATCCAAAAAGATTTGGGTCGCGCTAACTGCCACACGTGTGGCAGGAAGGGAGACGCACCACACGTCTCTAATGTAAACAGATTACCACGTCATCGCATGCATGCATGCAGGAATCTTTTTGGATTTTCAGTTTTTAAAATGTTTTATCTCTTAAACGAAAAATCCGATTGAAAATCCGTTTTCACCATTAAATCCCTCGCGATGAGATCTTCGAAACTAGATCCCATGTTAATATGTTTTGATGAAATTTCTTTTGGATTAAAAGTTGCCATGTCTATTGCATATGAATTGCCATGATGTTTACACTGAAGTTGCCATGATATGTTTCAGCTATTTTCTTCTACATTTAAAAGTAAAATTTGACATTTATAAAACGGGGAATTAAGAAACTAGACTTGCCATGAACCATATGTTGGAAATATGCCCTAGAGGCAATAATAAAAGGGTTATTATTATATTTCCTTGTTCATGATAATTGTCTTTTATTCATGCTATAACTGTATTATCCGGAAATCGTAATACACGTGTGAATACTCAGACCATAATATGTCCCTAGTGAGCCTCTAGTTGACTAGCTCGTTGGTCAACAGATAGTCATGGTTTCCTGACTATGAACATTAGATGTCATTGACAACGGGATCACATCATTAGGAGAAGGATGTGATGGACAAGACCCAATCCTAAGCATAGCACAAGATTGTGTAGTTCGTTTTGCTAGAGCTTTTTCAATGTCAAGTATCTCTTCCTTAGACCATGAGATCGTGTAACTCCCGGATACCGTAAGAGTGCTTTGGGTGTACCAAACGTCACAACGTAACTGGGTGACTATAAAGGTGCATTACAAGTATCTCCAAAAGTGTCTGTTGGGTTGACACGGATCGAGACTGGGATTTGTCACTCCGTATGACGGAGAGGTATCTCTGGGCCCACTCGGTAATGCATCATCATAATGAGCTCAAAGTGACCAAGTGTTTGGTCACGGGATCATGCATTACGGTACGAGTAAAGTGACTTGCCGGTAACGAGACTGAATGAGGTATTGGGATACCGACGATCGAGTCTCGGGCATGTAACGTACCGATTGACAAAGGGAATTGTATACGGGGTTGTTCGAATCCTCGACATCGTGATTCATCTGATGAGATCATCGAGGAGCATGTGGGAGCTAACATGGGTATCCAGATCACGCTGTTGGTTATTGCCCGAGAGCCATCTCGGTCATGTCTACGTGTCTCCCGAACCCGTAGGGTCTACACACTTAAGGTTCGGTGACGCTAGGGTTGTATGAATATGAGTATGCAGCATACCGAATGTTGTTCGGAGTCCCGGATGAGATCCCGGACGTGACGAGAAGTTCCGGAATGGTCCGGAGGTGAAGAATTATATATAAGAAGTGATATTTCGGCCATCGGGAAAGTTTCGGGGTCGCCCGGTATTGTACCGGGACCATCGAAAGGGTCCCGAGGGTCCACCGGGTGGGGCCACCCATCCCGGAGGGCCCCAAGGGCTGAAATGGGGAGGGAAACCAGCCCATAGTGGGCTGATGCACCCCCTTGGCCCACCCCCTGCGCCTAGGGTTGAAACCCTAGGGTGGGGGGGGGGGCGCCCCACTTGCCTTGGGGGGTACTCCACCCCCTTGGCCGCCGCCCCCTTGGGAGATTGGATCTCCCAGGGCCGGCGCCCCCCTGGGTGCCTATATAAAGGGGGGGGGGAGGGGGCAGCCGCACCCTGAAGTTCTGGCGCCTCCCTTCCCTTGCTACACCTCTTCCTCCTCCGTCACGTGCTTGGCGAAGCCCTGCCGGAGTGCTGCTGTTCCACCACCACCACGCCGTTGTGTTGCTGCTGGATCCATCATCATCAACCTCTCCTTCCCCCTTGCTGGATCAAGAAGGAGGAGACGTCATCCGCTCCGTACGTGTGTTGAACGCGGAGGTGCCGTCCGTTAGGCGCTAGCATCTCCGGTGATAGGATCACGACGAGAACGACTACTTCAACCCCGTTCTTTTGAACGCTTCTGCTCGCGATCTACAAAGTGGTATGTAGATGCATCTCCCATGACTCGTTGCTTAGATGAACTCATAGATGGATCTTGGTGAAACCGTAGGAAAAAATTTAATTTTCTGCAACGTTCCCCAATAGTGGCATCATGAGCTAGGTCTATGCGTAGTTCTCTATTGCACGAGTAGAACACAATTTTGTTGTGGGCGTAGATCTTGTCAACTTGCTTGCCGCTACTAGTCTTATCTTGCTTCAGCGGTATTGTGGGATGAAGCGGCCCGGACCAACCTTACACGTACGCTTACGTGAGACCGGTTCCACCGACTGACATGCACTAGTTGCATAAGGTGGCTGGCGGGTGTCTGTCTCTCCCACTTTAGTTGGAGCGAATTCGATGAAAAGGGTCCTTATGAAGGGTAAATAGAAGTTGACAAAATCACGTTGTGGTTATTCGTAGGTAAGAAAATGTTCTTGCTAGAACCCAATTGCAGCCACGTAAAAGATGCAACAACAATTAGAGGACGTCTAACTTGTTTTTGCAGCAATTGTCATGTGATGTGATATGGCCAGAACTTGTGATGAATGATGAATGATATATTGTGATGTATGAGATCATGTTCTTGTAATAGGAATCACGACTTGCATGTCGATGAGTATGACAACCGGCAGGAGCCATAGGAGTTGTCTTTATTTTTGTATAACCTGCGTGTCATTGAAGAACGCCATGTAAATTACTTTACTTTATTGCTAAACACGTTAGCCATAGAAGTAGAAGTAGTCGTTGACGTGACAACTTCATGAAGACACAATTATGGAGATCATGATGATGGAGATCATGGTGTCATGCCGGTGACGAAGATGATCATGGAGCCCCGAAGATGGAGACCGAAGGAGCTATATGATATTGGCCATATCATGTCACTACTATATAATTGCATGTGATGTTTATTATGTTTTATGCATCTTGTTTACTTAGAACAACGGTAGTAAATAAGATGATCCCTTATAATAATTTCAAGAAAGTGTTCCCCCTAACTGTGCACCGTTGCTAAAGTTCGTCGTTTCGAAGCACCACGTGATGATCGGGTGTGATAGATCCTTACGTTCACATACAACGGGTGTAAGACAGATTTACACATGCAGAACACTTAGGGTTAACTTGACGATCCTAGCATGTACAGACATGGCCTCGGAACACAGAGACCGAAAGGTCGAACACGAGTCGTATGGAAGATACGATCAACATGGAGATGTTCATCGACGATGACTAGTCCATCTCACGTGATGATCGGACACGGCCTAGTCGACTCGGATCGTGTAACACTTAGATGACTAGAGGGATGTCTAATCTGAGTGGGAGTTCATTATAATAATTTGATAAGATGAACTTAATTATCATGAACTTGGTCTAAAAACTTTTGCAAATATGTCTTGTAGATCAAATGGCCGCCGCTCATGTCAACATGAACTTCAATGCGTTCCTAGAGAAAACCAAGTTGAAAGATGATGGCAGCAACTATACGGACTGGGTCCGGAACCTGAGGATCATCCTCATAGCTGCCAGGAAACAATATGTCCTAGAAGGACCGCTAGGTGATGCACCCGTCCCAGAGAACCAAGACATTATGAATGCTTGGCAGTCTCGCGCTGACGATTACTCCCTCGTTCAGTGCGGCATGCTTTACAGCTTAGAACCGGGGCTCCAAAAGCGTTTTGAGCAACACAGAGCATATGAGATGTTCGAGGAGCCGAAACTAGTTTTCCAAGCTCATGCCCGGGTCGAGAGATATGAAGTCTCCGACAAGTTCTATAGTTGTAAGATGGAGGAAAATAGTTCTGTCAGTGAGCATATACTCAAAATGTCTGGGTTGCACAACCGCCTGTCCCAGCTGGACATTAACCTTCCGGATGAGGCGGTCATTGACAGAATCCTTCAGTCGCTCCCACCAAGCTACAAGAGCTTTGTGATGAACTACAATATGCAGGGGATGGTGAAGACCATTCCTGAAGTATTTTCAATGCTGAAGTCAGCAGAGGTTGAAATCAAGAAAGAACATCAAGTGTTAATGGTCAATAAGACCACTAAGTTCAAGAAGGGCAAGGGTAAGAAGAACTTCAAGAAGGACGGCAAAGATGTTGCCGCGCCCGGTAAGCCAGTTGCCGGGAAGAAGTCAAAGAATGGACCCAAGCCTGAAACTGAGTGCTTTTATTGCAAGGGGAAGGGTCACTGGAAGCGGAACTGCCCCAAATACTTAGCAGACAAGAAGGCCGGCAACACTAACGGTATATTTGATATACATGTAATTGATGTGTACCTTACCAGTACTCGTAGTAACTCCTGGGTATTTGATACCGGTGCCGTTGCTCACATTTGTAACTCACAGCAGGAGCTGCGGAATAAGCGGAGACTGGCGAAGGACGAGGTGACGATGCGCGTCGGGAATGGTTCCAAGGTCGATGTGATCGCCGTCGGCACGCTACCTCTACATTTACCTACGGGATTAGTTTTAAACCTCAATAATTGTTATTTAGTGCCAAGTTTGAGCATGAACATTGTATCTGGATCTCGTTTAATACGAGATGGCTACTCATTTAAATCCGAGAATAATGGTTGTTCTATTTATATGAGAGATATGTTTTATGGTCATGCCCCGATGGTCAATGGTTTATTCTTAATGAATCTCGAACGTAATGTTACACATATTCATAGCGTGAATACCAAAAGATGTAAAGTTGATAACAATAGTCCCACATACTTGTGGCACTGCCGCCTTGGTCACATTGGTGTCAAGCGCATGAAGAAGCTCCATGCTGATGGACTTTTAGAGACTCTCGATTATGAATCATTTGACACATGCGAACCATGCCTCATGGGCAAAATGACCAAGACCCCGTTCTCCGGAACAATGGAGCGAGCAACCAACTTGTTGGAAATCATACATACCGATGTGTGCGGTCCAATGAGCGTTGAGGCTCGCGGAGGATATCGTTATGTTCTCACTCTCACTGACGACTTGAGTAGATATGGGTATGTCTACTTGATGAAACACAAGTCTGAGACCTTTGAAAAGTTCAAGGAATTTCAGAATGAAGTAGAGAATCAACGTGACCGAAAGATAAAATTCTTACAATCGGATCGTGGAGGAGAATATTTAAGTCACGAATTTGGTACACACTTAAGAAAATGTGGAATCGTTTCACAACTCACGCTGCCTGGAACACCTCAGCGTAACGGTGTGTCCGAACGTCGTAATCGCACTCTATTGGATATGGTGCGATCTATGATGTCTCTTACCGATTTATCGCTATCATTTTGGGGATACGCTCTAGAGACAGCTACATTCACTTTAAATAGGGCATCGTCTAAATCCGTTGAGATGACACCGTATGAATTATGGTTTGAGAAGAAACCTAAGCTGTCGTTTCTAAAAGTTTGGGGATGCGATGCTTATGTCAAGAAACTTCAACCTGAAAAGCTCGAACCCAAGTCAGAAAAATGCGTCTTCATAGGATACCCTAAAGAAACCATTGGGTATACCTTCTACTTAAGATCCGAGGACAAGATCTTTGTTGCCAAGAACGAATCCTTTCTGGAAAAAGAGTTTCTCTCGAAAGAAGTAAGTGGGAGGAAAGTAGAACTCGATGAAGTACTACCTCTTGAACGGGATAGTAGTGCAGCTCAGGAAAATGTTCCTGTGATGCCAACACCAACTGAAGAGGAAAATAATAATGATGATCAAGGTACTTCGGATCAAGTTGCTACTGAACTTCGTAGGTCCACAAGGACACGTTCCGCACCAGAGTGGTATGACAACCCTGTCCTGGAAATCATGTTGTTGGACAACGGTGAACCTTCGAACTATGAAGAGGCAATGGCGGGCCCAGATTCCAACAAATGGCTAGAAGCCATGAAATCCGAGATAGAATCCATGTATGAAAACAAAGTATGGACTTTGACTGACTTGCCCGATGATCGGCGAGCGATAGAAAACAAATGGATCTTTAAGAAGAAGACGGACGCGGATGGAAATGTCACCATCTATAAAGCTCGATTTGTCGCTAAGGGTTATCGACAAGTTCAAGGGATTGACTACGATGAGACTTTCTCTCCCGTAGCGAAGCTTAAGTCCGTCTGAATCATGTTAGCAATTGCCGCATACTATGATTATGAGATATGGCAGATGGACGTCAAAACGGCATTCCTTAACAGGCATCTTAAGGAAGAACTGTATATGATGCAGCCGGAGGGTTTTGTCGATCCTAAAAATGCTAACAAAGTATGCAAGCTCCAGCAATCCATTTATGGGCTGGTGCAAGCATCTCGGAGTTGGAACATTCGCTTTGATGAGATGATCAAAGCGTTTGGGTTTATGCAGACTTATGGAGAAGCCTGCGTTTACAAGAAAGTGAGTGGGAGCTCTGTAGCATTTCTCATATTATATGTAGATGACATACTTTTGATGGGAAATGATATAGAACTTTTGGACAGCATTAAGGCCTACTTGAATAAATGTTTTTCAATGAAGGACCTTGGAGAAGCTGCTTATATATTAGGCATCAAGATCTATAGAGATAGATCGAGACGCCTCATAGGTCTTTCACAAAGCACATACCTTGATAAGATTTTGAAGAAGTTCAAAATGGATCAGTCCAAGAAGGGATTCTTGCCTGTATTGCAAGGTGTGAGATTGAGCTCGGCTCAATGCCCGACCACGGCAAAAGATAAAGAAGAGATGAGTGTCATCCCCTATGCTTCAGCCATAGGATCTATTATGTATGCCATGCTGTGTACCAGACCTGATGTAAACCTTGCCATAAGTTTGGTAGGAAGGTACCAAAGTAATCCCGGCAAGGAACACTGGGCAGCGGTCAAGAATATCCTAAAGTACCTGAAAAGGACGAAGGACATGTTTCTCATTTATGGAGGTGACGAAGAGCTCGTCGTAAAGGGTTACGTCGACGCTAGCTTCGACATAGATCTGGATGACTCTAAGTCACAAACCGGATACATGTATATGTTGAATGGTGGAGCAGTAAGCTGGTGCAGCTGCAAGCAGAGCGTCGTGGCGGGATCTACATGTGAAGCGGAGTACATGGCAGCCTCGGAGGCAGCGCATGAAGCAATTTGGGTGAAGGAGTTCATCACCGACCTAGGAGTTATTCCCAATGCGTCGGGGTCGATCACTCTCTTCTGTGACAACACTGGAGCCATTGCCCTTGCCAAGGAGCCCAGGTTTCACAAGAAGACCAGGCACATCAAGCGTCCTTTCAACTCCATTCGTGAAAATGTTCAAGATGGAGACATAGATATTTGCAAAGTGCATACGGATCTGAATGTCGCAGATCCTTGACTAAACCTCTCTCGCGAGCAAAACATGATCAACACCAGAACTCTATGGGTGTTCGATTCATCACAGTGTAACTAGATTATTGACTCTAGTGCAAGTGGGAGACTGTTGGAAATATGCCCTAGAGGCAATAATAAAAGGGTTATTATTATATTTCCTTGTTCATGATAATTGTCTTTTATTCATGCTATAACTGTATTATCCGGAAATCATAATACACATGTGAATACTCAGACCATAACATGTCCCTAGTGAGCCTCTAGTTGACTAGCTCGTTGGTCAACAGATAGTCATGGTTTCCTGACTATGGACATTAGATGTCATTGACAACGGGATCACATCATTAGGAGAATGATGTGATGGACAAGACCCAATCCTAAGCATAGCACAAGATCGTGTAGTTTGTTTTGCTAGAGCTTTTTCAATGTCAAGTATCTCTTCCTTAGACCATGAGATCGTGTAACTCCCGGATACCGTAAGAGTGCTTTGGGTGTACCAAACGTCACAACGTAACTGGGTGACTATAAAGGTGCACTACAGGTATCTCCAAAAGTGTCTGTTGGGTTGACACGGATCGAGACTGGGATTTGTCACTCCGTATGACGGAGAGGTATCTCTGGGCCCACTCGGTAATGCATCATCATAATGAGCTCAAAGTGACCAAGTGTTTGGTCACGGGATCATGCATTATGGTACGAGTAAAGTGACTTGCCGGTAACTAGACTGAACGAGGTATTGGGATACCGACGATCGAGTCTCGGGCATGTAACGTACCGATTGACAAAGGGAATTGTACACGGGGTTGTTCGAATCCTCGACATCGTGGTTCATCCGATGAGATCATCGAGGAGCATGTGGGAGCCAACATGGGTATCCAGATCCCGCTGTTGGTTATTGTCCGAGAGCCGTCTCGGTCATGTCTACGTGTCTCCCGAACCCGTAGGGTCTACACACTTAAGGTTCAGTGACGCTAGGGTTGTATGAATATGAGTATGCAGCATACCGAATGTTGTTCGGAGTCCCGGATGAGATCCCGGATGTGACGAGGAGTTCCGGAATGGTCCGGAGGTGAAGAATTATATATAAGAAGTGATATTTCGGCCATCGAGAAAGTTTCGGGGTCGCCCGGTATTGTACCCGGACCACCGAAAGGGTCCCGGGGGTCCACCGGGTGGGGCCACCCATCCCGGAGGGCCCCAAGGGCTGAAATGGGGAGGGAAACCAGCCCATAGTGGGCTGATGCACCCCCCTTGGCCCACCCCCTGCGCCTAGGGTTGAAACCCTAGGGTGGGGGGGGGGGCGCCCCACTTGCCTTGGGGGGTACTCCACCCCCTTGGCTGCCGCCCCCCTTGGGAGATTGGATCTCCCAGGGCCGGCGCCCCCCCTGGGGGCCTATATAAAGGGAGTGGGGAGGGGGCAGCCGCACCCTGAAGTTCTGGCGCCTCCCTCCCCCTACTACACCTCTTCCTCCTCCGTCACGTGCTTGGCGAAGCCCTGCCGGAGTGCTGCTGTTCCACCACCATCACGCTGTTGTGCTGCTGCTGGAGCCATCATCATCAACCTCTCCTTCCCCCTTGCTGGATCAAGAAGGAGGAGACGTCATCCGCTCCGTACGTGTGTTGAACGCGGAGGTGCCGTCCGTTCGGCGCTAGGATCTCCGGTGATAGGATCACGACGAGAACGACTACTTCAACCCCGTTCTTTTGAACGCTTCCGCTCGCGATCTACAAAGTGGTATGTAGATGCATCTCCCATGACTCGTTGCTTAGATGAACTCATAGATGGATCTTGGTGAAACCGTAGGAAAAAATTTAATTTTCTGCAACGTTCCCCAACATCATAAACTAAAATTGCCATGATACATGCACGTAAAATTGCCATGGTTCATACAAAAAATAATTTTCATGGTCAAAGTACTGGAGTTGCCATCATCAAAATACTAAAATTGCCATGATCTACAAACTAAAATTGCCACATGGCAACTTTAGTTTAAGCCCTATGGCAACTGCAGTGTAAACATCGTGGCAACTTCTGGAAAAAAAAAATTCATCGAAACATATCAACATGGGGTCTAGTTTTGAAGATCTCGTCGAGACAGATTTAATGGTGAAAACGAATTTTTAGTTTGCTTTTTTATTTAGGAGATACAACATTTTTAAGCCGAAAACCAAAAAAAATTCTACTGATGTCATCAATTCATACGTGGCAAAATGAGTGGTGATGGAGCCGTGTGAGCGATGTGCAAACGCCCACACGTGTGGGCGTTAACATTTTTGAAAGATTTTCGCATGCATGCATGCGATAACGTGACAATCTATTTGCATTAGAGACGTGCGGTGCGTATTCTTTCCTGCCACACGTGTGACAGTTATCGACGTCCTAATTAAATTCGAACCATACTCTCCCTCACTACCTCGAAAGAAAAAACTCGGTCTGACAGGTCATGTTCAATTTCATCTTTTTTTTTCGAGAAACATGTTCAGTTTCATCTTAGCCCGCTCCACAGTTGGGCCAGAGGAACCATTCGGCCCACCAAAACTTCGAATCCAGGGCTAAACCCTGTCTCGTCGTCAACTACACCCTCCTCGTCCCCTTCCTCCCCACCCCAAAACCCTAGCCCCCAAAGCCCGGCCGCCCGCCCGCCCCCGCCATGAACTACCGCTTTCAGAACCTGCTGGGCGCGCCGTACCGCGGCGGCGACGCCGTCTTCGCGGGGGACTCCTCGGTGCTCCTCTCCGCGGTGGGGAACCGCGTGGCGACCACCGACCTCGCCGCCTCCACCTCCCTCACCCTCCCCTTCGAGTCCTCCGCCAACATCGCCCGCCTCGCCACCTCCCCCTCGGGCGACTTCCTCCTCGCCTGCGACGACAAGGGCCGCGCGCTCTACGCCAACCTCCACCGCCGCGCCGTCCTCCACCGCGTCTCCTTCAAGGCCGCCCCCTCCGCCGTCCGCTTCAGCCCCGACGGCGAGCTCATCGCCGTCGCCGTCGGGAAGCTCGTCCAGATCTGGCGCTCCCCCTCCTTCCGCAAGGAGTTCTTCCCCTTCCACCTCCTCCGCACCTTCCCCGGCTTCGCCGCCGGGGTCACCTCCTTCGACTGGTCCCCTGACTCCGCCTCCCTCCTCGTCGCCTGCAAGGACCTCACCGCCCGCCTCTTGCCCGTCAAGCGGGGCACCGGGAACAAGCCCTTTCTCTTCCTCGGCCATCGCGCGGCTGTCGTCGGCGCCTTCTTCGCCACCGATAAGAAGACTGGCAAAGTCCACGGGGTCTACACGGTTTCAAAGGACGGAGCTATCTTTACATGGAATTTGGTGGAGGGCAATGATGCTGCATCTCCACCTTCACCCGGGACACCGGAGCAGGAATCAGAACAGAATGGTGAGCCGGAATTGGATGCTGGGAGCAGGAAGAGGAAGAGTTTGGGAGAGCTGGAAGAGCCCAGCACTACTCCACTTCATTTGGCAAAGTGGGAGTTGCAAAAAAAGAATTTCTTCATGCAGGCACCTGCTAAGTTGACAGCCTGTGATTACCACCGGGATCTTGACATGGTGGTGGTTGGGTTTTCTAACGGGGTATTTGGGCTGTACCAGATGCCGGACTTTGTGTGCCACTGCCAGTTGTCAATATCAAGGGAGAAGATCACTACTGCTATTTTCAACAGCTTGGGGAATTGGCTAGTTTTTGGGTGTGCCAAGCTTGGGCAACTGCTGGTGTGGGAGTGGCGGTCAGAGACCTACATTTTGAAGCAGCAGGGTCACTACTTTGATGTGAACTGCATTGCATACTCACCAGATTCTCAGTTAATTGCTACTGGAGCTGATGATAACAAAGTCAAGGTGTGTTTGAAGTAGTAATGTCATTTGCATTCTTTGTTATGTCC
>NC_041381.1:604167060-604194622 GCF_002162155.2 Triticum dicoccoides | reverse complement strand
CTATTCAGAAGCCTGTTAACTATGTTACAACTTAGAAGTAGTGCTTATACAGTAGGTTGAGATACTTTGATGGAGGGTATTTTTAGATAAAACTTCAGTCGCTATTATGTCCCCTTTCTGCTTGGGGTCTCTGGGAAAAACTTCCTTGTTTGAAATTCGGTGGAAAGCCTTTTTAATTATAAATAATACGAGTTATGGGCTCATAAAGTAGGTCGAGATACTTGATGAAGTGCTATTGAGAGGAAGTAATTGATTTTCTTAACCTCTTTGAAGAACTACTTACGTCAATCTTATTCATTTGAATCGAAAAATGGCACCTATTCATCTACTCCCTCTGTTCGGAATTACTCGTCCAAGAAATGAATGTATCTAGATGTATTTTAGTTGTAGATACATCCATTTTTATCCATTTTTTGTGACAAGTAATTCCAACGGAGGGAGTATGTATTGAAAACCAGAAATGATAACTATCACAAGTTTTTCATAGGTTTGAAACCATATTTTTTTTGTTTGTTAAGTATCATTCTCCTGCACTGCGAGTTTGACACATGTGACTGGCTCTCTGTAGGTCTGGACGGCTGCCACTGGGTTCTGTTTCATAACATTTTCCGAGCATACAAATGCTGTTACTGCAGTTCATTTTATGGCCAATAACCATTCTCTTCTCAGTGCCTCCCTTGATGGGACTATTCGAGCGTGGGATCTGTTTCGTTATCGTAACTTCAAGACATTTACGACCCCTTCACCTAGACAATTCGTTTCTTTAACGGCAGATCAGAGTGGGGAAGTAATTTGTGCTGGAACACTTGATTCATTTGAGGTGGGTGTATGCGGTCAACATTTTTCTGGCAATCCTTTTGTGGCCTATGCTCTACTTCTAGTCCCTTGATAACCACAACGTTTTTCATGCAGATTTATGTTTGGTCAATGAAGACTGGTCGTTTGTTGGATGTACTCAGTGGCCACCAAGGACCAGTTCATGGTCTAATGTTTTCACCAATCAGTGTAAGTCCATGCTTTGATGTTTTTTGGTTCTCATTCCTTGTAGTTAGAACTTACACACTTTGTTTTTGAAACAAATTGACTTTGTTAGTTCGCACAAGGAAATTGTGCTGAAACTGCTCTATTATTGTTTCTATGTATTTTGTAAATTCACAGAAAGAGTAACTAGCTTATATTTGGTAGGCTATTTTGGCTTCATCATCGTGGGACAAGACCGTTCGTCTTTGGGATGTATTTGAGAGCAAGGGCGCTGTGGAAACGTTTCAACACTCACATGATGTTCTTACCTTGGCTTATCGTCCTGACGGAAGGCAGATTGCATGCAGCACACTAGATGGCCTAATCAATTTCTGGGATCCTTTTGATGGCTTATTGATGTATACAATTGAAGGTCGCAGGGATATTTCTGGTGGGCGCCTCATGACAGATAGAAGATCCGCAGCTAATACAAGTATAGGAAAGTACTTCACGACGCTGTGCTATTCTGCTGATGGAAGCTATATTTTAGCAGGAGGAAACAGCAAATATATATGCATGTACGATATTGGAGAACAGGTCAGGAAATCTTTCTTGTGATAAAACAACTCTGTATCATACACACATTTCCTCATTTCTTTTCTTTTTACTATCTTAGAGGCGCCTCCATCTTATATATGCTCATCTTTTCTTTTTACTATCTTAGAGGCGCCTCCATCTTATATATGCTCATTCTTTACAATCTTGTTATCATGCCATACTATCATGTACTCGTGTCAATTACTGTAGTTTGGTAAAAAACTGTGTCTATTATTAGTTGGCACCCTGTTTGCTGGACTTAATGACCAGAAATAGTTGCATGATTGTAACTTTGCAATATCTTCAGTGATTGACATGATTGTAACTTTGTAAGAATGTCTTCTATTCACATTAATGATTGAAGTTATTCATTGTCTCTTACATTTGCCAATTCCATCTATGCAGGTGCTGTTGCGTAGATTCCAGATCACTCGCAATCTTTCATTGGATGGAGTTCTCGATTTTCTGAACTCAAAAAATATGACCGATGCTGGTCCACTAGATCTAATCGACGACGAAGATAGTGATGTTGAGGATGGAATTGATCAACAAACAAGAGGTAGCCTGGGGCATGGTTTACCTGGATCCATGGCAAATCGTGGAAGGCCCATAGCTCGGACAAAATGTGTGAAATTTGCTCCAACAGGAAGATCTTTTGCTGCAGCGACCACTGATGGTGTTCTGTTGTACTCGGTTGATGAATCATTTATTTTTGATCCAACAGATCTTGACATTGATGTTACTCCTGAGGTATTTACTTCATGTCTTCTTTGAGAATTGATTGTCCCAGAATGGTGCTGATCAATCCATGACAAATTCCTGTGCTTCGTGTTTGTACAGAAAGTGGAGGAAGC
Source organism: Triticum dicoccoides (assembly GCF_002162155.2). Lineage (NCBI taxonomy): Eukaryota > Viridiplantae > Streptophyta > Magnoliopsida > Poales > Poaceae > Triticum > Triticum dicoccoides. Next base: position 604,192,211 of record NC_041381.1, on the reverse strand, counting down.
TCTTGCAGAAAACCAACAACAGAGAGCCCTTTTACTGAGCCTCCGGTTAAACGAAGACTCCTTGATTAAGAGATGCATCTTCGCTGTGGATCCATCCAATGTACGAGCAATCTGCTCATCAGTTCCCTTTAAGTATCTTCAGAGATTGATCGATGCATTCGCTGACCTCCTGGAAAGCTGTCCCCATCTGGAGTTCATCCTGCTCTGGGCTCAGGTACCATTCTCCTCTTCCTTTTTTCTATCGAAGCTGCTGATTTTGGTGAAACGCTGGATATCTTATCCTGATATTCCCGTTACAGGAGCTTTGCAAGGTTGATGGAAGCTACATCCAGCAGAACTCCAGGACCTTGCTTCCTGCTCTCAAGTCGTTGCAGAAGTCTATAACGAAACTACACCAGGATCTGGCGGACACCTGTTCCTCCAATGAGTACATGCTCAAATATCTGAGCTCTGCTGGGACAAAGAGTTAGGCCATGGTCGGCACATATTCCGTGAGTACTTCACTCATCTTTATATTTGCAATTGCCACGAACGTATTTTATGAGCGATCTCTCAAGTCTGGCAAAATCGAACTGACACAGATCATCCTTGTGTTCCTGCAGTGGTTGTTATAGCACCAACATGATCACTGGGTACATGAGCAGCCGAGCCATTTTTTCTGCCAACCAGCATGCGGCCTGACCTGCCGAATGTTCACTCGCGTTATTTACATGGGCAGTGGCTTATGCTGGTTAAGCAATACGTTTGATGCTCAGGGCTCAAGTTGAGCTCAGGCTTTTGTGGGCAGTTGGCATTTTTGTCTGGAAAAAGCAAGGATTGTCTCTTGACCACGAAGTTGGTAGCCGCTACTCTCTTCGGGTTGTGTTGTGTACCCGTCCGTGTGTAGAACTCGTGTGACCAAATTTTGTTACGAACAATGTCTTTCAAACGCTGTTACAAACGAGCAGAGATATATGATCGTGATGTTGTCGATGCCTATGAATTTAATTCTGAAAATTCATTCCCTAAATTGACCAGTCGGCCAGCTTGACAAGGACCGATCAATTTTCCACCTCAACGCTAGGGTCGTGGGCACACTGAACAAATGTTTTCTTTTGACAGCACAAATGCATCAATCTTTAGTTTTAAGATGGACTCAATACATCACTGTTAACAGCTGTTAATTTGAAGAAGCCTCCGATGCTGTGTGGTCTCCTCGTCCTCCTTGTCATAGACCATGACCAGTAGAGTGTGTCCACCACGGCACGTTTGACAATAATTGTTTTTTGCTTGGCTAATGAAAATAATTGGGAAGAATCCAGGTGAACGCACGATCACGATGACGATTAGGACATGAACGAACGATGGTGCAAGCACAGTTACTGGCATACTCCAGTTGAGTATATAAGGCCTTGTAAAATGGGAGGTGCTCAAAAAAATAAACCGAGTTTTTTAATCACTGATGCTTAAGAAAAGCCTGGTTTATTTCTCTAAGCACCTCTCCTAAGCATTTTTTTATACCCTCCAGCAATCGTGATCATGACATTGACAGAATTAATCTATCCAAATAAGACCGTACTACGCAAACAGTAGACACATCTACACATGATGCTAGCACGCTACATAGAAATAAACAAGAGCGGGATAAACGAGTTATACCCTCCAGTAAGCCGAAACCAAGGCGGTGGCCAGCGGTCTCCTTGGCGGTCTTCTTCCCGACTTCAAGTTTCTCGGCGACGAGACGGTCGGCTTCATTGGTGGTGGACATGGTGATGACGAAGACGACGCGGACATAGATAAACGGCGGTGAGCAATCGCATAGGAGACGTTCCCCAAAAATCTAGATAGGCGGGGTTTCAGAGGCTTGCTCTCCCGTTAACCGTGTACGCGGTGGGCAGGACGGGATCACCGACGGCAGCAACAGCAAAAGGAACGATAGGTTCTGGTGTGCGTGGAGGCAAAGCAGATGCGATCTATTCTTCATAGCGGCTAGGGTTGGTCGGCGCCTCCAATATATAGGTGCGACCGTGTAAAGAGGCGTGGGTTGGACCCATGTTCGGGTCGGTAACAACCCATGATCCGACATCTTAGCTCGTGGCTCTTCTGTCAAGGATTCTTCGTTCCAGACCGGCAAAAATAAGCGCATAGGTGTGAGCTTGGGTCGGCTCATTCGTGCAACCCGCGACGCGTTGTGGCGAGGCGAGGCGGACGCCGGAGGAGGAGCGCGTGGGAACCACTTCTCTTGTCAAGCTTCAATAGCATGTGGAAGAGAATCCGTTATAAGAAGGTACAACTGCTCTTCAACTAGCGGTATGATACTAAACTTCCCACCACACCATTGTCATATAACCCACACATGGGTCCATAGTGATTTTCTGAAATTGTTTAGATGGGCCCAAGGCCCACCCTATATTTCAACAATCCCCCCCATCAGATCAAAAGGGCCCATTGTGTTGTCTTCAGTTCCAAACACTATTTTGATATACCAGTATTTCAATTGAGACCTATTAAGGTTTAACTCCACCTAGAGCAAGCAGTTACACTCCTTCGCAAATGAACTATGGACTATGCTTTGAATTATCGGTTTGGTGTAAAGAAGTTTCACTAAATGTCTTACCAGTACCAGACTGTCGAAGGTTGACCCTTTGGGTGGAGCATATTAGTCACACTCCTGGTCCATTCATGAGCTTGCTAGAGATCATCCCAATCTCATAGTCTATGACCAACAGTTAGGCTCATATAGGTGTGTTCTTTCAAATATCGCTTTGTAGGATATCATCTTGCTTATATAAACTTTGGAACACATTAAGACAGTACTCAACCTAGCACACAATATCCGAGAGTATTTCATCTCCAACAGAGTGGGTTAGTAAAGTTACTCTCCTTGGTTCACCCCTAGCTTGTTTTTCCCAGGTCCTATTCACGTGATCTCCGATCACATAGGTTGGGTTACCACCATGGCAACTCATGTGGGTCTCATACCCATATCCCTCGATGCATTTCCTATCACAACACTGTTGGAAATATGCCCTAGAGGCAATAATAAAATGGTTATTATTATATTTCCTTGTTCATGGTAATTGTCTATTGTTCATGCTATAACTGTATTAACCGGAAACCGTAATACATGTGTGAATACATAGACCACAATATGTCCCTAGGAGCCTCTAGTTGACTAGCTCGTTGATCAATAGATGGTCATGGTTTCCTCACCATGGACATTGGATGTCATTGATAATGGGATCACATCATTAGGAGAATGATGTGATGGACAAGACCCAATCCTAAGCATAGCACAAGATCGTGTAGTTCGCTTGCTAAGAGCTTTTCTAATGTCAAGTATCATTTCCTTAGACCATGAGATTGTGCAACTCCCGGATATCGTAGGAATGCTTTGGGTGTACCAAACGTCACAACGTAACTGGGTGGCTATAAAGGTACACTACATGTATCTCCGAAAGTGTCTGTTGAGTTGGCACAAATCGAGACTGGGATTTGTCACTCTGTATGACGGAGAGGTATCTCTGGGCCCACTCGGTAATGCATCATCATAATGAGCTCAATGTGACTAAGAAGTTAATCACGGGATCATGCATTACGGAACGAGTAAAGAGACTTGCCGGTAACGAGATTGAACGAGGTATTGGGATATCGACGATCGAATCTTGGGCAAGTAACATACTGATTGGCAAAGGGAATTGTATACGGGATTGATTGAATCCCCGACATCGTGGTTCATCCGATGAGATCATCGTGGAATATGTGGGAACCAACATGGGTATCCAGATCCCGCTGTTGGTTATTGGCCAGAGAGATGTCTCGGTCATGTCTGCATGATTCCCGAACCCATAGGGTCTACACACTTAAGGTTCGATGACGCTAGAGTTGTTATGGGAATTAGTATGTGGTTACCGAATGTTGTTTGGAGTCCCTGATGAGATCCCAGACGTCACAAGGAGTTCCGGAATGGTCCGGAGATAAAGATTTATATATGGGAAGTCCTTATTCGGTCACCGAAAGTGTTCGGGGGTTTATCGGTATTGTACCGGGACCACCGAAAGGGTTCCGGGGGTCCACCTGCCCCGGAGGGCCCTATGGGCTGAATATGGAAGGGAACCAGCCCCTAGGTGTGTTGGGCGCTGTCGGTGTCAAAACCGGCGGATCTCGGGTAGGGGGTCCCGAACTGTGCGTCTAGGCGGATGGTAACAGGAGACAAGGACACGATGTTTTACCCAGGTTCGGGCCCTCTTGATGGAGGTAAAACCCTATGTCCTGCTTGATTAATATTGATGATGTGTGTTACAAGAGTGGATCTACCACGAGATCAAGGAGGCTAAACCCTAGAAGCTAGCCTATGGTATGATTGTTGTTCGTCCTATGGACCAGAGCCATCCGGTTTATATAGACACCGGAGAGGGCTAGGGTTACACAGAGTCGGTTACAATGGTAGGAGATCTACATATCCGTATCGCCAAGCTTGCCTTCCACGCCAAGGAAAGTCCCATCCGGACACGGGACGAAGTCTTCAATCTTGTATCTTCATGGTCTTGGAGTCCGGCCGATGATGATAGTTCGGCTATCCGGACACCCCCTAGTCCGGGACTCCCTCAGTAGCCCCCGAACCAGGCTTCAATGACGATGAGTCCGGCGCGCATGTTGTCTTCGGTGTTGCAAGGCGGGTTCTCCTTCAAACTTCATGTTCCTGTCGAATAATGTCCGGCCTCCTTATAAATGTTGCGCTCCTTGGCTTCTACACCCAATAATGGCCTTCTTCCACGTGTCGTATGAATGCGAAAAGCTAGGGTATTTTTACATTTTCCCCCTAGCCGTGCGAACGAGCCGCCTATAAGAGAGGCGAGGATCTAGATCCAACTCACACCATCCTCCTTCCGCAAGTACTCATCGAAGCGCCTCTGACAAAAATCCATTCTATCATGGATAGTCCACGCGACTCCTCCTCTCGCGCCCCCAGCCCTAAGCCAGGAGATTGGGGGAGATGCCCAGTTCCACACAGCGAGCTAGTGGTGCTCCAAACCGAGGGATATCTTCCCCCAGCCTTCATGGTTCCGGTTCGAGCCGGACTGGCCACCTTCCGGGGTGGAAAGCAGGCGGAGAGCGTTCCTAACCCCTCCAAAGGAGAGCGGGTATGCTTTGTCCCTTATTTAATAAGGGGACTCGGATTTCCCATACATCCGTTTCTCCAGGGGCTCCTGGAGTTCTACGGACTCCAGCTTCACCACCTTACACCTGCCTCCATTTTGCACATCGCGGGCTTTGTAGCTCTTTGCGAGCTGTTCTTGGGCATCGAGCCCCATTTTGCGCTGTGGAAGAGATTGTTTTGCCTCGTACCCCGTTCTCATGAGGGGTCGATATATCAAGTGGGCGGAGCCGAAATATGGCGCATCGCCGGGATCGGATATCAATCCGGCACCCCGAAGAAGGCGTCCGAAGATTGGCCTTCGGAATGGTTCTGTATGGAGGACGCCCCTCTGCCGGATCCAGTTCGGATTGGCCTCCCGGAGTTCAGCAATGCTCCCTTGAAGAAACGCCTGAGTTGGCGCCTGCGGAGCCCTCAACGGGAGGATGATGGGAGCGTCCATTATCTGATGGGCCGGATTAGGTTACTGGCCCACTCCGGATTGACCATGATTGGAATCATGGCCACGTGCATTATGCGAGGGGTGCAGCCGCTCCAATATAGGGGCCACCCCATGTGGGATTTCAACGGGGAGAACGACACCACCCGTCATGGCCGCAAGGGGCCAGGATCGACCGCGGATCTGGTGAAGATCCTGTCCGGCTTGTACAAGGGGGAGAAGGAGGACTTTCTCTAGATGAGCCCATTGAATGGGTTCTCCATGAATAACCCTCGGAGCTGGGTAAGCGAATGTTTATTCATCCGACCCGTGCTTTTGAAGTTAAATGCCTTACTTTATGATTTTGACGCAGGAACTGCATCGGGATGTGGAGGGCATACACAGTCCGGCTCCACAACCCGAGGATCCGGGAAGATCCCTTGATCCGGCCTCCGAAGAGGATCCAGACATAAAGGTGGAGCTAATTGACGGGGTGTTCCACCAACTCAGCATGGACAATGCTTTAGTCGCCATTACGGCTGACTACCCCGGATTATGTCCGGCTTCTCAGGTAATTATGACCGGAGTTCTGACACCATTACTTCGTCCTTGCATATTTCAGATCACCGTATACCAACGGTGTCTTGCAGGAGGTGCCTTCAAGGCGAGAAGCCGAACCCGCGGCGGCTGACCAGCAAGGTCAGTTCGGCCCAGCAGGCGGAAAAGGAGTGCGACGCGAATCGAAACGTCGCCGCACTACTGTTTTTAAGGGAAGGATCCCTAGGAGGTATATTAATGCTCATAACTTTTCCAGGAGAAAGAGCGCTCGCCGGACAGTGTCCGGAGAGGTTGCCAATCAAGCCTCCGCCAGCCATGCTCCAACGCGTGGTCTGGAAGGGGAGGCGAACACAGGGCATGAGCTGGATGCTCCTCCAACGGAGGATGCCGACAGGCTATCCGCCACCCGTTCTGAGGTGGAGAGCGCCATGAATCACAGGCGTCGCCAGACAGTTCTTCGTGACGCGTGCTTCTCCCCGGAGGCGTTGAATGCCTTTGATGCGGGAGACGCGCATCTCCGTGCCGCTCAAGATGGTTTAACCAGAGCCACGGAGTAGTATGTGAAGGACATACGGGTAAGTAATTTTAATAGTTATATATGCCAGTAGCCCCCGAGACTTAAAATAGTTAAAATAACTGATTTAAGGATCATTTATTATGCAGGATCTTACGGAGAAGAATACCCACCTGTCCCAGGAACTTCAAGAGTGCAAGACCCAACTTGAGGCCACACTGGCCGCCACAGGGGGAGCCACAGAGACCCCCGCTGGTAATACGTACTTCGAAAAGATAAGTAGTTAACAAAGTGCGGCATGTGCGTAAATCTGACAATAATATTGCAGAGGGCGCCGGACTAGATCCGGACAAGCAACATCTACTGCGCCAGTTGAAGGCCGGCGAGAGGGTGCTTATGAAGGTGCAACAGGAGAGGAACAAACTCCAAGATGCCCACACCCAGCTTGGAGAAGAGCTAAAAGGTGTTCGGGCCCAGCTGTCTAGCTCCTTGAAGGAGAATCAACGGCTTCGTCGCGGCATCTATAGTAAGTGCTTGAGCAAACTCTTTTGAAAAGAAGAGATCGGCGAGGAAGTCGGTTGACAGAAATATGTCTATAGGTGTGCTCACAGGTTGCCCTATGGAGGAAATGCCCGGTTCAACGGGTGACCAACTTCCCGAGCTGGTGCAACTGCTTGAATGTGTTCGGCAGGCGATGAGTGGCGTCGTTCAGGCCTTATGGCCTTCCGTCTCCCTACCTGAGGGTCTTGGAGGGCTTGCTGAGAGGCTTCAGGGAGTACGGCGACGTCTCCGTCTGTGGAAGATATCGGCCTGCCGTCAAGGTGCCAGGGAGGCCTGGGCCATGGTGAAGACGCGGTACCCGAAGGCTGACCCAAACCACATGGCCGAGGTTGGACCTGCGGGGCCTGATGGGAAGGAGATCCCTGTGAGCTTGATGTACGGCCAAGTAGAGCTGGCCGCGAAATATTCCCAACAAGACTGTAAATTAGACAGCCTGTTAGATGGGATTGAAGAGGAGTACAATCAGTCAGTTTGACGATGTAATTTTAAAATGACATGTAAAATGCCTTCTAGCCGGATTGTAGATCGTTTGCCTTTGTGGAACTTTTCGCTTCAACCTCGGGACCCAACAGTCCGGAGTGTGTCCGAATACCCTAACGGTTATAAAAGAACCGGGGCATGCATGGAGACAAGGCGTAGGGGTCATAATTGCTTTATCAGACAAGTGCCCAACTAGCTATGTTATATTACATGGTTAGTAATAAACATCTTCCAGGGAGAATAGTTCCGTTAAGGGTTCCTTTCCCTGGGAGGCATGCCCTAAAGTGCATGTCCGGACTACGAAAATAGCAGAAAAAGCATCTGGGGGCAGATAAATAAGTAAGTAATAAATCATCTTTCAGGTCACCGACCGAATATTCCCTTAAGAACGCTAGCCTTCGGCTTCACCCAGTCTGAGGTACACATCCGGCTGACCCGGCAGTAACAATCGCAGAGGTGCTTCCTTTACCTCCTAGCCGAACAATCGGGAATGTAGGGGTAAGCACAGGAGCCAGGCAACCCGGCTTGGCCAAAACTTAAGTCATATCGATGCATATAATGATGATCAAAAGGTACATGCGGAAGTGTGACACATGTGGTAGGCATGAAGCCCATATAAATAAGCTTCTGTTAAAGAAGCCCCCAGGTATAATGAGTGCTAGGAACACATCAAGTGTGTGCGAACAATGCGCAAATCAGCCTATCAAAGGTATTGAAAAAAAACTGGGAAGAAGGAGGGGGACAAGAGACAGTGAAAATGTAAAAAGGTGGACGGAGGAGTGAGACGAACTCTGAGTCCGGCGTTAGGCGTAGAATCTTTGGAGACGGGTTGCGTTCCATGGGTTCGGCTCGAGTCGGTTGTCAGATGCGTTACGTAGACGGTATGCTCCGCCGGTCAGGACTTGGTCGATGATGAAGGGACCTTCCCACTTGGGCTTAAGTTTGTCCTTTTTCTTGTCCGGCAGGCGTAGAACAAGTTCGCCAACATTGTAGGTTTTGGCCGTACTTCTCTGCTTTGATATCTTTGAGCCTGCTGCTGATAGAATGCGGAACGAGCTTTTGCCACGTCCCGCTCCTCCTCTAAGGCGTCCAAACTGTCCTGCCGATCCAACTCGGCTTCTCTTTCTTCGTACATGCGCACGCGAGGTGAGTCATGAATTATATCGCAGGGCAGAACTGCCTCTGCGCCGTACACCATAAAAAATGGTGTGAATCCGGTAGTGCGGTTTGGCGTGGTCCGCAGCCCCCAGAGTACGGAGTCGAGCTCCTCTACCCAGTGCGTGTTAGATTCCTTGAGGGACCGCACTAGTTTGGGTTTAATGCCGCTCATGATTAGACCATTTGCTCGCTCGACTTGACCGTTAGTTTGGGGGTGATAGACTGAAGCGTAGTCGAGCTTGATGCCCATATTTTTGCACCAGAGTTTAACCTCGTCAGCCGTGAAATTCGTGCTGTTATCAGTGATGATGCTGTGGGGGACGCCAAAATGGTGTACTACCCCGGATATGAAGTCTATCACCGGTCCGGATTCTGCCGTTTTAACCGGCTTGGCCTCTATCCATTTGGTGAATTTGTCCACCATGACCAATAAGCATTTGTGCTTGTGGGTTCCCCCTTTAAGGGGTCCAACCATGTCAAGCCCCCAGACCGTGAACGGCCAGGTGATGGGTATAGTTTTGAGGGCGGTGGGTGGCATGTGGCTCTTATTAGCAAAGAGCTGGCAACCGACGCATCGTTGGACTAAGTCCTGAGCATCTGCCCGGGCTGTTGGCCAATAAAATCCTGTACGGATAGGCCTTGCCTACAAGGGCCCGGGCTGCAGCGTGGTGCCCGCCGAGTCCGGCGTGAATTTCAGCCAGGAGATTTCGCCCTTCCTCTTCGGGGATACACCTTTGAAGGACTCCGGTTGTGCTTTTCTTATAAAGTTCTCCCTCATGGACCTTGTAGGCTTTAGATCGCCGAACTATGCAGCGGGCCTCATTTTGGTCTTCGGGAAGTTCCTGCCTGATTAAGTAGGTTAGGAATGGTTCCGTCCACGGGGCAATTACTGCCATTATTTTGTGGGCTTTGGCTGAGCCGCCGATTGTGTCAGAATGGTCTGAGTTAGGTGATGCAGCTGGTTCCGGATTGTTATTTCCGGACTCCTCTTCCCATAATACGGATGACTTAAACAGCCGTTCCAGGAAGATGTTTGGAGGGACGGCGTCGCGTTTTGCGCCGATGAGTGCCAACACGTCTGCTGCCTGGTTGTTATCCCGGGCTACATGGTGGAATTCAAGTCCTTCGAACCGAGCTAACATTTTTAGGACGGTGTTGCGGTAGGCTGCCATTTTCGGATCTTTGGCGTCAAAGTCTCCATTTACTTGGGATATTGTGAGGTTTGAATCCCCACGCACCTCTAGGCATTGAATGCCCATGGAGATTGCCATCCGGAGGCCATGTAGAAGGGCCTCGTATTTGGCTGCGTTGTTGGAGTCCATGTACATTATTTGAAGTACGTATTGGACTGTGTCTCCGGTTGGGGACGTCAAGACGACGCCAGCCCCCAAGCTAGCCAACATTTTGGATCCGTCGAAATGCATGATCCAATTGGAGTACGCACCGTACTCTTTAGGGAGTTCAGCTTCGGTCCATTCAGCGACGAAGTCAGCCAGAACTTGCGGCTTTATAGCTCGCCGTGGTTTGTAGGTTATGTCAAATGGTAAGAGCTCAATGGCCCATTTTGCAATCCTGCCCGTTGCGCCGCGATTGTTTATAATATCGTTGAGAGGTACTTCAGAGGCCATCGTTATGGAACACTCTTGAAAGTAGTGTCGCAGCTTCCGGGATGCCATGAACACCGCATACGCTATCTTTTGATAATGTGGGTACCGGGACTTGCATGGAGTTAAGATAGTGGATACGTAGTACGCTGGTTTTTGAAGAGGGAATCTATGCCCTTCTGTTTCTCGTTCGACGACGAGTACTGCGCTGACAACCTGATGTGTTACTGCGATATATAATAACATAGGTTCGCCTAGGTTGGGCACGACCAAGACCGGATTTGTTGCCAGTATGGCCTTGATTTCTTCGAGTCCGGCCGTGGCAGCATCCGTCCATTCGAAGTGTTCGGTGCGCCGGAGGAGGCGATAGAGGGGCAGAGCCTTTTCTCCCAAACGGGAGATAAAGCGGCTTAGAGCCGCTACACATCCAGTTAGTTTTTGAATTTGCTTGAGGTCTTTTGGGATATCCAATTGTGACAAAGCTCGGATCTTGGCTGGGTTTGCTTCAATTCCTCTACCGGATACAATGAAGCCCAAAAGCTTTCCAGCTGGTACTCCGAAGACACATTTTTCCGGGTTGAGCTTAATGTCATACGCTCGAAGGTTGTCGAATGTCACCCTCAAGTCGTCTACTAGAGTTTCGACGTGTTTGGTCTTGACGACCACATCGTCTACGTATGCCTCTACTATTTTGCCTATCTGGCTAGCCAGACATGTCTGAATCATGCGCTGATATGTTGTGCCGGCGTTTTTGAGTCCGAAGGGCATTGTGTTGAAGCAGAATGGCCCATATGGAGTAATGAAGGCCGTTGCGGCCTGGTCTTTTTCCGCCATCTTGATTTGATGGTATCCGGAGTATGCGTCGAGGAAGCACAATGAATCGTGCCCTGCGGTAGCATCGATGATTTGGTCGATGCGAGGGAGAGGGAAAGGGTCCTTTGGACAGGCCTTGTTAAGGTCTTTGAAATCGACGCAAAGGCGCCAGGATTTGTCCTTTTTTGGTACCATTACTAGGTTGGCTAGCCAGTCCGGATGTTTTATATCTCTGATGAATCCGGCTTCTAAGAGTTTGGCTAGCTCCTCTCCCATTGCCTGTCTTTTGGGTTCGGAAAATCGCCGAAGAGCTTGTTTGACTGGCTTGAATCCTTTTAGGATATTTAGGCTGTGCTCTGCCAGCCTGCGTGGGATTCCTGGCATGTCTGAAGGGTGCCAGGCAAAAATGTCCCAATTTTCCCGAAGGAATTCTCGTAGTGCGGCTTCTACATCAGGATTTAATTTTGCCCCAATGGAGGCCGTCTTTGTGGAGTCCGTTGGATGGACCTGGAATTTGACTATTTCGTCTGCTGGTTTAAAAGAGGTGGACTTGGACCTCTTATCGAGTATCACATCGTCCCTATCCACTGTGGAGCGCAGCGCAGTTAGTTCCTCTGCCGCTAGGGCTTCGGATAATGCCTCTAGGGCCAGTGCGGCTGTCTTATTTTCTGTGCGGAGTGTTGTATCTAGATCACTGGCGAGAGTGATTATTCCATTGGGTCCGGGCATTTTGAGCTTCATGTACCCGTAATGGGGTATAGCTTGGAAGATTGTGAATGCCTCTCACCCTAACAAGGCGTGATATCCGCTGCCGAATGGGGCCACTTGGAACGTGACCTCTTAGGACCTGTAATTGTCCGGCGAGCCGAACACTACATCTAGTGTGATTTTTCCTGTGCTGCGTACTTCTCGACTAGGGATTATTCCCCTGAAGGTTGTGCTGCTTCGCTCAATGCGGCTCCAGTCAATTTCCATTTTTTGAAGGGTTTCTTCGTAGATGAGGTTTAATCTGCTGCCGCCATCCATGAGTACCTTGGTAAGACGAAAGCCATCCACTATCGGACTGAGGACCAATGCGGCTGGTGCTCTAGCTGTTCGGAATTTAGGTTCGTCGCTGGCATTGAAGGTGATAGCCGTGTCACTCCATGGATTTGTTGTTGCTACTTGGTAGACTTCGGTGAGGCTGCGGATTGTTCGTTTAAGCATGTTATTTGATGCGAAAGTCTGGAAGACTGTTAATATCGTACTGGTACTACTGGGCTGGTTGCCTGGGGCTAAAAAGTCTTCGCCACTTTTGGCCACCTGCCGTAGTATCCAACATGCTCGAAGGCTATGTGTTGGAGTGGCGCCCTCTGTACTGTGGATTTTGCAGGGTTCGTTGAGCCATCCCTCCAGTACGGTTCCGTACCCTTTAGGGGTTTTTGCTTCTTGGTTTTTAACCCGGGCGCTTGAGTATGACGCACCCTTTTATTTCGGACTGGGGCTGTATTCAGGGCCGGATTGTCCCAAAACCTACTTTCATTTTTCCAAGCACTCTCCATCGCGCAATATTTTTGTACAATGGTCGCTAGGTCGGCGAAGCGTGTAACTTCACGACAACTGATGTCGTTTATGATTCCCTTGTCCGTGCAATTGTTGCAGAAAATTGAAATCGCGCTTTCTTCACGACAGTCCATTATCCTGTTCATAACCAGGAGGAATCTGGCCCAGTAATGATGTACTGTTTCATCGGGCTCTTGCCGTATTTGAGATAGATCGCTTATGTTTGGGTGGGCGGGTGGAATTAAGTTCGGAACCCCGCCCGATCTGAGGCTCAAAGGCCAAGAAGCTTCTGGATTTGGAAGCTTGGTTTGTTGGGTGCTTTCCAACAAATCTGGTCCGGTGCCTGACTTTAGGTTCAGTATTTGATTGGCGTCCGTCCCTCCGCGGGAATCCGGCATGGAGGGATCGGGAATCCGGACACAGTTGGTTTTTAACATAGAAGAAGAGTCACCGCATTGTTCCTCTACCACAACAACGTGGTGGGTAACCTGGGGAGAGTTAATTTCTCTCAGATCGGTTTTAAGCCCAATCTGATCGTAGTCAGTAGCGACTCCCAGGGCGGCGATGCGATCCAAGAGCCCGTTTACGGAGGAGAGCTCAATCGGATCTAGCTGCTCGGCGAATTCCGAGCTGACGTGAAGATCGCTTTTAATGACCTGAGAGGTCATTGTCGGAGTGGTGGCCGAACATGCGGTCATAAGAAAACCGCCTAGCCGGATAGTCTGGCCGGCGGCCAAAGCTCCCTTGATGATGGCGCCGTCTTTAAAGACGGGAAAAGGCATCCTTCCTGATGGCGACGGCACAGAGGAACTCTCAATGAAAGCACCAATGTCGGTGTCAAAACCGGCGGATCTCGGGTAGGGGGTCCCGAACTGTGCGTCTAGGCGGATGGTAACAGGAGACAAGGGACACGATGTTTTACCCAGGTTCGGGCCCTCTTGATGGAGGTAAAACCCTACGTCCTGCTTGATTAATATTGATGATGTGTGTTACAAGAGTGGATCTACCACGAGATCAAGGAGGCTAAACCCTAGAAGCTAGCCTATGGTATGATTGTTGTTCGTCCTATGGACTAGAGCCATCCGGTTTATATAGACACCGGAGTGGGCTAGGGTTACACAGAGTCGGTTACAATGGTAGGAGATCTACATATCCGTATCGCCAAGTTTGCCTTCCACGCCAAGGAAAGTCCCATCCGGACACGGGACGAAGTCTTCAATCTTGTATCTTCATGGTCTTGGAGTCCGGCCGATGATGATAGTTCGGCTATCCGGACACCCCCTAGTCCAGGACTCCCTCAGGCGCCAACCCCCCCTAGGGCCCATGCGCCTAGGGTTTGGGGTGAACCATAAAGGGGGCGCCCCCCTTGGCTTGGGGGGCAAGCCTCCCCCTTTGGCCGCCCCCCTCTAGATCCATCTGGAAGGGGCTGGCCCCCCTTTCCCTTGCCCCTATAAATATAGGGGAGGTGGGAGGGCTGCCGCACCCTTCCCCTGGCGTAGCCATCTCCCTCCCCAACACCTCCTCCTACTCCGTAGTGCTTGGCGAAGCCCTGCCGGAGAACTGCAAGCTCCACCACCACGTCATCGTGCTGCCGGAGCTCTCCCTCAACTCCTCCTCTCCCCTTGCTGGATCAAGAAGGAGGAGACGTCCCCGGGCTGTACGTGTGTTGAGTGCGGAGGCACCGTCCGTTCGGTGTTAGATCAGATCTTTCGCGATTTGAATCGCCGCGAGTACGACTCCATCGTCCGCGTTCTAGTAACGCTTCCGCTTAGCGATCTTCAAAGGTATGAAGATGCACATCCTCTCTCTCTATTGTTGCTACAATCTCCTAGATTGATCTTGGTGATACATAGAAAATTTTGAATTATTGCTACGTTCCCCAACAGTGGCATCATGAGCTAGGTCTATGCATAGATTCTATGCACGAGCAGAACACAAGCAGTTGTGGGCGTTGGTTTGTTCAATTTGCTTATCGTTACTAGTCCTATCTTGTTTCGGTGGTATTGTGGGATGAAGCGGCCCAGACCGACCTTACACGTACGCTTACGTGGGATAGGTTCCACCGACTGACATGCACTTGTTGCATAAGGTGGCTAGCGGGTGTCTGTCTCTCCCACTCTAGTCGGATTAGATTCGACGAAAAGGGTCCTTATGAAGGGAAAATAGCAATTGGCATATCACCGTTGTGGCTTTTGCGTAGGTAAGAAACGTTCTTGCTAGAAACCCATGGCAGCCACGTAAAACATGCAACAACAATTAGAGGACGTCTAACTTGTTTTTGCAGCATATGCCTTGTGATGTGATATGGCCAAAAGGATGTGATGAATGAAATATATGTGATGTATGAGATTGATCATGTTCTTGTAATAGGAATCACGACTTGCATGTCGATGAGTATGACAACCTGTAGGAGCCATAGGAGTTGTCTTAAGTTATTGTATGACCTGCGTGTCATTAAAAACGCCATGTAATTACTTTACTTTATTGCTAACCGTTAGCCATAGTAGTAGAACTAATAGCTGGCGAGACAACTTCATGAGGACACGATGATGGAGATCATGATGATGGAGATCATGGTGTCATGCCAGTGACGAAGGTGATCATGTCGTACTTCAAAGATAAAGATCAAAGGCGCAAGATGATATTGGCCATATCATGTCACTTTATGATTTGCATGTGATGTTTGTTATGTTTACATCTTATTTGCTTAGAACGATGGTAGAATAAATAAGATGATCCCTCACTAAAATTTCAAGAAAGTGTTCCCCCTAACTGTGCACCATTGCGAAAGTTCATTGCTTCGAAGCACCACGTGATGATCGGGTGTGGTAGATTCTAACGTTCGCATACAATGGGTGTAAGCCAGATTTACACATGCAAAACACTTAGGTTGACTTGACGAGCCTAGCATGTACGGACATGGCCTCAGAACACAAGAGACCGAAAGGTCGAACATGAGTCGTATAGTAGATACGATCAACATGAAGATGTTCACTGATGATGACTAGTCCGTCTCACGTGATGATCGGACACGGCCTAATTGACTCGGATCATGTATCACTTAGATGACTAGAGGGATGTCTATCTAAGTGGGAGTTCATTAAATAATTTGATTAGATGAACTTAATTATCATGAACATAGTCTAAAATATCTTTGCAATATGTCTTGTATATCAAATGGCCCACGCTAATGCTGCCCTCAACTTCAACATGTTCCTAGAGAAAACCAAGCTGAAAGACGATGGTAGCAACTATACGGACTGGGTCCGAAACTTGAGGATCATCCTCATAGGGCGCCGCTTGATGGATTTTCCATTGCCTCCGTGCCCGTTTTCCTGACGCCGCTACAGCCAAGATCCGATCTGCCGTATTATCATAGGCCGGACACTTTTTGCATGATCTTGATTTGACTGCGAACAGGGTATCCCGAGGAAGCAGTCATAATTTACAATAAATATAGTTTATACGCTGCCAAGAAAGCATATGTCCTAGAAGCACCGCTAGGTGAAGCACCCATTTTCCCAGCAACTCAAGACGTTATGAATGCCTGGCAGTCGCGTAGTGATGATTACTCCCTGGTTTAGTGCGACATGCTTTACAGCTTAAAACCGGGGCACCAAAAGCGTTTTGAGCAACACAGAGCATATGAGATGTTCCAGGAGCTGAATATGGTTTTCGAAGCTCATGCCCGGGTCAAGAGATATGAAGTCTCCGACAAGTTCTATAGTTGTAAGATGGAGGAAAACAGTTCTGTCAGTGAGCACATACTCACTATGGCCGGGTTACACAACCGTTTGTCTCAGTTGGGAGTTAATCTCCCAGATGACTCGGTCATTGACAGGATTCTCTAGTCGCTCCCACCTAGCTACAAGAGCTTTGTGATGAACTACAATAAGCAAGGGATGGAGAAGTCCATTCCCGAGTTATATTCAATGCTGAAATCAGCGGAGTGGAAGTCAAAAAGGAACATCAAGTGTTGATGGTGAATAAGACCACTAGTTTCAAGAAAGGCAAGGGTAAAAAGAACTTCAAGAAGAACGGCAAGGGAGTTGCCGCGCCCGGTAAATCATTTGCCGGGAAGAAGCCAAACAATGGACCCAAGCCCGAGACTCAGTGCTTTTATTGGAAGGGAAATGGTCACTAGAAGCGGAACTGCCCCAAGTACTTAGCGGACAAGAAGGCTGATAATCCCCAAGTGCAGGGAATCATCGTAGCAATTTCCAAAGGTGGAAGTGATAAGTATGAAGTGTCGAACCCACAAGGAGCTAAAGGTAAGATCAATATTCTCTCAAGTCCTATCTACCACTGATACGACTCTACGTACACCGAATGTTTGCTTCCAACTAGATACGAGAAATAAAACTATGTTGTGGGTATGAAGAGGATAACTTGCATGATATCGGAGAGCTAAAATATAAAAGTAGGTGCTGTTATCATAAAGTTAGAATATATTACTAAATATTATAAATAGCGAGTGTGGAATAATGATGGATTGGTGTGCGGAATTATCCTAGGCAATTGTTGACAAGACTGGTAGTCGTCATTGCAATTTCATATGAGGGAGAGGCATAAGCTAACATACTTTCTCTTCTTAGATCATATGCACTTATGATTGGAACTCTAGCAAGCATCCGCAACTACTAAGATCATTAAGGTAAAACCCAACCATAACATTAAAGCATCAAGTCCCCTTTATCCCATACGCCACAACCCCCTTACTCGGGTTTATGCTTCTGTCACTCAAGCAACCCACTATAAGCGAGTCATGAATGTATTGCAACACCCTACAGCGGGAATCCCTCATGCTTGCGCGACACGGAGGGCACAATAGGACATCACCAAAATAAAACATACAACTTGTACCAATCTAGATCATCAATCAACCAAAAGACAAAAGATATCTACTCAAAACATCATAGGATGGCAACACATCATTGGATCATAATATGTGGCATAAAGCACCATGTACGAGTAGGGATTACAGCGGGGTGCGAGAGAGTGGACCGCATAAAATAGATGGGGATGGCGATGATGATGAAGACGATCACCGCGGCGATGATTCCCCTCTCGGTGGCACTCCGGCGCCACCTAGAGAGAGGAGGAGAGGTTCTCCCCCTTGTGCTTCCTCCTCCATGGCCTCCCCCCTAGATGGGGAGATGTTCTCCCTCTGGTCCTTGGCCTTCATGGCAATGATGGCCCCTCTGGGATCCTCCTCCATGGCCTCCGGTGATGATGGCCCCCTCCGGCAGGGTGCCAGAGAGGGCCTAGATTGATTTCTCGTGGCTACAGAGGCTTCTGGCGGAACTTCCGATCTAGGTTTATTTCTGGAAGTTTCTGTATTTATAGGAATTTTTGGCATAGGTTTCACGTCAGGGGGGTCTCTGGGCTGTCCACGAGGCAGGGCGCGCACCCACCCCCTTGGGGTGCGCCCCTCACCCTCGTGGGCAGCACGGGACCCTTCTGGCCCAACTCTTGCACTCCTGAGGCTTCTTTTGGTCCATAAAAATTCATCAAAAATTGGCACATCAATTGGACTCCGTTTGGTATTCCTTTTCTGTAAAAACTCAAAAACAAGGAGAAAACAGAAACTGGCACTGGGCTCTAGGTTAATAGGTTAGTCCCAAAAATCATATAAAATAGCATATAAATGCATATAAAACATCCTAGATGGATACTATAATAGCATGAATACTTCATAAATTATAGATACGGTTGAGACGCATCAGCATCCCCAAGCTTAATTCCTGCTCGTCCTCGAGTAGGTAAATGATAAAAGAAATAATTTATGAAGTGTGAATGCTAGCAGGTGCACAAGTTTGATCAATGATAATTTCAATCACCTTTTCTAGCATCATTATATGTCATAACAGTAGCTCATCTCATAAAACTTTTCATGATCAAGTAACAAACTATTCACATGTTAAAGTATAGATCATAAACTTTCTTGAAAACTAGCAAACCGTGTTATTAGTGATCAAACAATTACAATTCATCTTATTTTCAGGAAGGGTCTATGTTAGAGCTTTTAATTCAGCAAACTTCACATACTCAACTATCATTTAGTCTTTCACAATTGCTAACACTCACGTGATATTTATGGGTTCAAAGTTTTAATCAGACACAGAGAAAGATATGGGCTTATATATTTGCCTCCCAACCTTTTACCTCAAGGGTAATGTCAACAATAATAGCTCATGATGCCTTACATCCAATTGAATATATATATATATCAGAATCTTTCCAACACAATGTGCTTGCCAAAGGATAAAATGTAAAAAGGAAAGGTGAAGATCACCATGACTCTTGCATAAGGTAAAGGACAAGAATAAAAGATAGGCCCTTCGCAGAGGGAAGCAGAGGTTGCAATGCGCTTTTATAGTTGGATGCACAAAATCTTAATTCGAGGGAACGTCACTTTATATTGCCACTTGTGATAGGGACCTTTATTATGCAGTTCGTCGCTTTTATTTCTTCCATATCACAATGATCGTATAAAGCTTATTTTCTCCACACTAAGAGCATCTCCAGCCGGCCCCCCAAGATGCCCCCACTAGCACTTTTTGGCCGCCGGCGCCTAATTTTTCTCCCAGCCGGGACCCCAGGAGCTCAGTTTTTGCTGGATTTAGCGAAAATTAGTGCCAACGCGCGCAGGCGAAACCCAGCCTGCCGGGGGGCTCTTGGGGGTGGAGAGAGAAGATTTTGCATGCATTTGGCCCACATTCAGCCTTCCACTCCCTCTCTCTCCAACCTTTTTCTCTACGCGGGCCTGCCTCCCCACCTGTCGCCTCCCCGCCTCGCTCGCCGCCTCCACGCCAGGAACCCGTCGTCCTTGTTCGTGTCGCCGCAGCCGAAGGCCACGCCAGGGAGCTTCGTCTTGGCCAGCGTCAAGGACTTGGCGGCCAGGAAGTCGTGGTCCAGGCGGCCGGGAAACCCTGCGTCGACGAGGTGTGCGGCCGTGGTCCAGGTGGCCGGCGACGCTGTGGGCGGGCCCGGGTGGCGAGGCCTGCCACGGGCGGCCCTGGCACCGGGCGCATTGGCCACGGGCAGCCCCGGAACCCACCGTCCTCGTTCGTGTCGCCCCGTCTTGGCCAGTGTGAAGGACTCGGCGGAGGAGGCCCCAAGCGCGCCGACCACGAGCGGCCCCGGCCACGACGAGCCACGCACGGGCGGCACCGGCCCCTCGCACAGGCACGACTAACGGCGGCCGGGATCCACGGGCGCGCCGGCCAGCGGCGGCCAGGGCGGGAGGCCGGGCGGCGCGTGGGGCGTGGCGTGCCGGGCGCCCCCCCTTCCTCCTCCTCCTCCTCCTCTCCGTCCTTGTCGGCGGCGGCCAGGCTTGCCGGCGTCGTAGTGGTGAGCCACGAAGCGCTGGATGGACGCCAGGGTTGTTGCAGAGGTCGTGGTCGAGGAGGTACGCGGCCACCTCCCGCAGCACGGCGTACTCCCTGCGGGCAGCCTCCTCCGCTCCCCTGTCCGTGCTGCCGACGGGTTGGGGTCGAGCTCCAGCCCAGGAGCACGCCCCTGTCGCCGCTTGCCGAGTCCGGCATGGCCGGCTTGGCGGACGGGCCGGCCGCGCCCTGCTTCCTCCCCGCCTCGTCGCGCGGCGGACGACGCCGCACCCTGCTTCCTGGACGCCGGACGGATGTGCGTGCCCTGCTTCCTCCTCGTCGCCTGGTGTGGCGGACGCGTGAGCTGTGGGATGTCGCGGCGGAAGCGGCTGCGGAAGGCCGGCGAGACGCATAAGTCGTCCACGCAGAGAGTAGCAACCGTCGGCGGCGTCGTTGTCGTCGTCGTCAGGAAGCAGCCGCGGCCGCAGAGGAGGGGAGATCGAGGAGAGGTGGGGAACGTGCATGGGGGGCAGAACGAGTGGATATTTTCTCGATCGCACGCAATAAATTTCTCCGGCAGCCCCCCAAGGGGCGATAAAAATGCCTCCTAGGGGGCTCTATGGCTGGAGATGCTCTAATAGATCATACATATTTAGAGAGCAATTTTTATTGCATGCACCTATGACAACTTACTTGAAGGATCTTACTCAATCCATAGGTAGGTATGGTGGAATCTCATGGCAATACTGGTTTAAGGGATGTTTGGAAGCACAAGTAGTATCTCTACTTAGTGCAAAGAATTTGGCTAGCATGAGGGGGAAAGGCAAGCTCAACATGTTGGGCGATCCATGACAATATACTTTATTTCGGATATAAGAAAACATAACCCATTATGTTGTCTTCCTTGTCCAACATCAACCTTTTCGCATGCCATATTTTAATGAGTGCTCCAATTACAAAAGATGTCCAAGATAGTATATTTATATGTGAAATCTCTCTTCCTTCAATATTCCTTCATGAATTGTTCAAGTGACCAATACAATGTTTGCTTGTCACGCCCAATATGCGACCCTATCCAAAAGGAACTCGAAGGTCCCACCAAGGATAGACCCGCATATTGAAACCCTTTTGCAAGGGGGATATCATTACATCAACATTACATAATAGATGGGGATACATACAAAAGGCATACACTGCCACACGAATACAACATCACAATACATAGAGCATCATCCGACTACGGACGAAACACAAACAGAAACTCAAACGACATCCACCCTGCTAGCCCAGGCTGCCGACCTGGAACCTATCCCTGATCGAAGAAGCAGAAGAAGAACTCAATGCAAGCAAGCATCGCTCTCGCGTCAGGATCATCGCGTAACCTGTACCTGCAACTATTGTTGTAGTAATCTGTGAGCCACGAGGACTCAGCAATCCCATTACCATGGGTATCAAGACTAGCAAAGCTTAAAGGGAATGGAAGGGGTAAAGTGGTGAGGCTGCAACAGCGACTAAGCATATATGGTGGCTAACATACGCAAATAAGAGCGAGAAGAGAGCAAAAGGAACGGTCGTGAAGCTAGCAATGATCAAGAAGTGATCCTGAACTCCTACTTACGTCAAACATAACCCAGTAACCGTGTTCACTTCCCGTACTCCGCCGAGAAGAGACCATCACGGCTACACACGCGGTTGATGCATTTTAATTTGGATCTGGTGTCAAGTTATCTACAACCGGACATTAACAAATTCCCATCTGCCTATAACCGCAGGCACGGCTTTCGAAAGATTATACCTTGCAGGGGTGTCGCAACTTAGCCCATGACAAGCTCTCGTGATCAACGAAGGAATAGACCTTCTCCCAGGAAGACCCGATCAGATTCAGAATCCCGGTTTACAAGACATTTCGACAATGGTAAAACAAGACCAGCAAAGCCGCCCGATGCGCCGACAATCCCGATAGGAGCTGCACATATCTCGTTCTCAGGGCAACACCGGATGAGACTAGCTACGAGTAAAACCAACCCTCAAGTTGCCCCGAGGTGGCCCCGCAGGCAGCTCAGTTCGGACCAACACTTAGACAAGCACTGGCCCGGGGGGGCTAAAATAAAGATGACCCTCGAGAGAGCAACTCCCAAGGGAAAGGGATAGGTGGTGGTGAGGCAAATGGTAAACCAAGGTTGGGCCTTGCTGGAGGAGTTTTATTCAAAGCGAACTGTCGAGGGGGTCCCATAAATCACCCGACCGCGTAAGGAACGCAAAATCCGGGAACATAACACCGGTATGACGGAAACTAGGGCGGCAAGAGTGGAACAAAACACTAGGCAAAAGGCCGAGTCTTCCACCTTTTACCAAGTATATAGATGCATTAATAATATAAGAGATATTGTGATATCCCAACCAAAATCCTGTCCACCATGGAGAAATCTTCAACTTCACCTGCAGCTAACAACGCTATAAGAGGGGCTGAGCAAAAGCGGTAACATAGCCAAACAATGGTTTGCATAGGAAAGGTGTCAAAGGTTAGAGGTTCATGGCAATCTGGGATGGCTTGATAAACAGGTAATAGGTAGCGCAGCATAGCGATAGAACGAAACAACTAGCATGGCAATGATAGTAGTGAGATATAGGGTAGCGGTCATCTTGCCTGAAATCCCGCAAGGAAGAAGAACGAGTCCATGAAGAAGACGAACTGATGAAGCCGAACCAAGCGTAGACGAACGAATCCTCACGAACGCAACGAAACGGGAACTATCGAGAAGAAGCACACAGCATGGTAAACACACCACACATGAACATGACATGATGCACAATGCAAGTATGATGCAAGACAAGGCTACATGAAGCTACTCATGGCAAGAGATGATGCAAACAAGAGCAACACATCAAGGCAAGTTTAAATGAGGCCGGGAACAACATATAACAATTCCGGTAAGTCCTCATATGCAAATTTCGAAATTGGTCCAGATCTGAATAAACCTTATGTTCAAGTTGTTAAACATCAAGTTAAGATTCACCAAGATGATCTACACGAGATTCTAGTCAAGTTACATATAAAGTTCATTTAGTTCGGAACTACGGCCTAGAAGATATGAGCAAAACAAGTTAAACATGGCATTGATGCGAAATGCATACAAACATCAAGCAAACACCTCAAAACAAGGATGCAACATGATAATATGAAGCTACATGCAATTCTAAGCAAGTTTCATATAGAGCACACTCAAAACGGAGCAACGGTTCAACACACACACATGAAACAAGTTTAAATGATAAGCTGTCCAAAACAGCAACTAGGCATATTGCAAGCATCAAAACAACATGCTACAGCACCCCAACATAATAACAAAAGGCATGGGCATGATGTACAGGTAAAGCACAACAAAACACGAATACTGAGCTATCTCCAGAAATAACTAGAACATGCTCAAACACACATGGTAAGATTGCAAGTTATAACAATTTCAGACTTTGCAGAAAATAACATCATGATGCAATGTTCGGAGCTATCAAACAACATGTTACAGGAATTTATAGTGGCAAACAAAGGCATGGCATGAATCTACTCAAAGCATAGATCAAAAGACCCTTACTGACCATAAGCCAAAAAGGATCAGAAAATATGATGGCACTCACGTAAACATAGCAAGTTATATTACAGATTCAAACATGGCAGAAACAGAATTATGAAGGCATGTAGATGAGCTTGTGCAACTCACTATAGAGCAAAACATGGCATGGCAAGGCAACCAACAGTAAGAAGACATGTTTGTGAAGCTAAGCATGGCAATATCAAGGTCATAGGGTGCATGGATCACTAGCAAAACACATGGAAACAACTGAACTTAATGTTAACAGGCTGACAGCAACATTATGAAGCAACTTTGGAGCAAGATATGAACAAGCTACAGCAAGTTATAAATGCAACCAGGGGCATGTATGGATATAGGATGACATGTAGATCAAAACATGTTTATAGAACATCTCCAGATTATGCATAGAATGACTAGTAGCAACATGTTTATATAGCATCACTAAATAACAGATTCAGCCTAGCAAAACAGCAACATCATGTACACTACTTAACAAGCTCGATTCACTCACCACAAGTCATTGCATGAGAAGATAAGCATAGCATCATCAAGAAGACATGTTTGTGTAACCAACCAAGGCAACAACAAGTCCATAGCATGCAAGGATCAACTACAACAACCTTGGCCAAATTGAATAACAAGTAAACAATCTGCCAGGAAACATTTTGAAGCAAAAGTAGAGCACGAAAATGACATGGTAGACTACTCCATAATTGCAACAAAGGGCATGAATGGATGGACAATAACCACATTTTCAGAACATCCTTACTGAAGTATCTCAAAATATGCATGGATCTCTCTATAGCATCAAGTTTACATGGCATCAAAATAACAGCAGAACAGGGACTAAAATCAGCAACATCACGATGCCTAGTTTGCATGCTTGTGCTAGTCACCACATTGATCACAAAAATACATCGCAAGCGCCTCTGTAAAGAAGACATGGCATGGTTCAAAACACATGTAGACATCAACCTCATAGGATGCACACATCAATCATGGCAAAAATGACAAAAGAGCTCGTTCTGATAACAGACAGCAGAAAACATCATGAAGCACTCTTACAACAATTATTCAGGCATCAAGATGACCTCAAATGAAAATGATGCAATGGAATGAAATGATGTACTCGTCGAGGCAAACAATTTGACATATTACACGCATGAAATGGAGCTACGGATGCGGAGTTATAGCACGATGAACATGGCATGATAATGACAAAAAAAACAGGGACTTGGTGGAATTTCACCTCGCGGGTTGACCGCGGCACGGTTTTCGATGCGGCGTCGGATCTCGCGGGAGATCGACCGGAGGGAGGCCGGAGGAGGCGGGGAGAGGCGCCGGCCGAAGCGGGACGTCGAGGGGCGGCGGAGACGGGCCCAGCGCGGCGGAGGGCGGAGAAGCTCGGCAGGGCCGAGTCCGGCAGCGGCGGCGGCTCCGGTCGC
>NC_041381.1:604102496-604166633 GCF_002162155.2 Triticum dicoccoides | reverse complement strand
GGGCCGGATCTGGGCCGCGCGGGCCCTGGCGGCGGAGGAGAGAGAGGGGGGCTGGCGGCGGCGACGCGGCGCGACGCGATTGGTCCGGGGCGGCGGCGCGATGACGTGTCGACCCCGGATTGGTCCGGGCGACGTGGCTGGGCGGACGTGTCCGGTGCGGGCGGAAGCGTCCGGCGACGCGGGGAAGAGGAGGCTAGGTTTGGACCCGGGATTTCGGAGGGGGAGGCTTATTTATAGTTTCTAGGAGCTAGGAGAGTCCAAATGAGGCACGGTTTTCGCCCACACGATCGTGATCGAACAACCGAGAGCATGGAGGGGAGTTTGCTGGGTTTTGGGCCACTTTGGAAGGGGTGTTGGGCTGCAAAGAGAAGGGGGGCTTCGGGCTACGCGGTTAACCGTTGGAGTATCAAACGACCTCCAAATGGCACGAAACTTGACAGGCGGTCTACCGGTGGTATACCAAGGCCACTTGGAAAACCTCGAGCCATTCCGAGAAAGTTTAACACCCACTCGCAACGAGAGACAAAAGGGGGACGCCGGAGGGCATAGGATTGCCGGATTGCAGAACGGACAACGGGGAAAATGCTCGGATGCATGAGACGAACACGTATGCAAAATGAAATGCACATGATGACATGATAAAATGCAACACGCAAGCAAATGACATGGCAACGACGGCAAATAACTGGCGGACACCTGGCGCATCGGATCCGGGGCATTACATTGCTAACCTTCAATAAATTTACCACCTATACTTATTATGTGTGAAGTCATTACTCACCATGTTATAAGCATGTGGAACATATATAAATTCAGATTTATGACATTCAATTCATTCAACCATTTACTTATAGGATACACGTGAAACACGTGAGTAAATGACAAACTACTCCGAAAGATATAAGTGAAGAATACCGAGTAGTCAAATAATTAACTAGCCATGGGAGGAATCTTTTTCATTCAAGATTTCAGATCCAATTATTTTATTCAAACAACAAGTAAAAGTGAAAATACGCTCCAAGCAAAACACATATCATGTGACGAATAAAAATATAGCTCCGAGTGAGGTATACTGATAGTTTTGAAGACGAAAGAGGGGATGCCTTCCGGGGCATCCCCAAGCTTAAGCGCTTGAGTCTTCCTTGAATATTACCTTGGGGTGCCTCGGGCATCCCCAAGCTTAGGATCTTTCCACTCCTTATTCTCCTCATATCGGTATCTCACCCAAAGCTTGAAAACTTCAATCACACAAAACTTAACGGAACTTCCTGAGATAGGTTAGTATGATAAAGAGTAAACCATTCACTTTGGTACTGTCAAAGACAAGGTTCATAATTGTGATCACACAATGCCTACTGTACCATACCATTTCTACAATTTATATTGAGAAATATAAGCCATAGAAACTAGAAAACAAGCAAACTATGCAATGAAAACAAAATCTGTCAGAAACAGAACAGTCTGTAATGATCTGAACAACAACCATACTTCTGCTACTCCAAAAATTATGAGATAAATTGATGGACGTGAGTAATTTGTCTATTAATCTTCTGCAAAAAGAATCAACTCAAAAGCACTCTTCTGTAAAAAAAATGGCAGCTAATCTCGTGAGCGCAAAGTTTCTGTTTTTTACAGCAAGATCACATTAACTTTCACCCAAGTCTTCCCAAAGGTCTTACTTGTCACTTTATTGAAACAAAAGCTATAGTACATGATTACTACAGTAGCTTAATCATGTAAACACATAAAAAAGTAAGGGTAAATATTGGGTTGTCTCCCAACAAGCGCTTTTCTTTAATGCCTTTTAGCTAGGCATGATGATTTCAATGATGCTCACATAAAAGATAAGAATAGAAACATAAACAGAGCATCATGAAGAATATGGCTAGCACATTTGAATCTAACCAACTTCCTATGCCTAGGGATTTTGTGAGCACATAATTTAAGGGAACAAGAATCAACTAGCACAGGAAGGCAAAGCAAGTATAACTTCGAAACTTTAAGCACATAGAGAGGAAACTTGATATTATTGCAACTCCTACAAGCATATATTCCTCCCTCATAATAATTTTCAGTAGCATCATGAATGAATTCAACAATATAACCATCACATAAAGCATTCTTTTCATGATCTACAAGCATATAAATTTTTCTACTCTCCACATAAGCAAAATTCTTCTCATTCGGAATAGTGGGATCACTAATTCCTAAAGTTGACACTCTTCCAAACCCACTTTAGATGATAGTATATTCATACTCCAAAAGATATAAGTGTAGTTCATGGAGAATTATACAATTAAGATAGACAAACCAATATCCAAGCTCAATATATATAAGTGAAGCACACGAAGCATTCTATAAAACCATACTCAAATGATTTAAGTGAAGCACAAAGAGCAATTCTATAAGATCATACTTAAAAGATATAAGTGAAGCACATGAAGTATTATATAAATCAATGAAGATCTATCTCATACTATCATGATTCTTAAAGAAAAATAAAAACACAAAGGACACAAATCATGTGAACAAAACAAAAACCGAGGTATACCGAATTTGTTGAAGAAGAAAGATGGGATGCCAACCGGGGCATCCCCAAGCTTAGATGCTTGCGTATCCTTTGAAATATTTACTTGGGGTGCCTTGGGCATCCCCAAGCTTGAACTCTTGCCTCTCTTTATTCTTCTCACATCGGTAACTCCTCGTTCTTCGAACACTTCATTCACAAAAACTTAAACAAAAACTTTGTGAGACCCGTTAGTGTAATAAAGCAAACTACCACTTTAAGGTACTGTAATGAACTCATTCTTTATTTATATTGGTGTTAAACCTACTGTATTCCAACTTCTCTATGGTTCATACCCCCGATACTAGCCATAGATTCATCAAAATAAGCAAACAACACGCGATAAACAGAATCTGTCAAAAACAGGACAGTCTGTAGTAATCTGGAAGTTTAGAAAACTTCTGTAACTCAAAAAATTATGAAATAAATACAACAATTTGAAAAATTTGTACAGAAGTAATGTGCAAAAAGATTCAGACCCATTTGACTTTCTAGTAAAAAATGTAAAATCATGCTGCACATAGTAAACAAGCAATCTAATCATCCTAAAACCAAAGCTTGGCACATTATTTTTATAATACAATGGATATATACAAGGGAATAATTATTTAGAGAGAAACTTCCATGAAAAATTCTACATTGTTTCCGTGAGCATGAACACAAGTGCTCAAGGTCGACCCTCACTTCTTCAATGCATAACTTTCCAATCACTTCTCTTTTTGAAAAACATTTTTAGGCAAATGAGGCAAGTACATCTTTTTGTATTTTCATTTTAATTTTTTTGTATGTTTCACCCACAACTAAACAGAAACAAAAAGTAAAAATAAAATCTACTTAGTGAAGAAAGCAAACAAGCACGCACGAGAATATCAACCCCACACTATTGCTCCCCGGCAACGGCGCCAGAAAAGAGCTTGATAATCCCCAAGTGCAGGGAATCATCGTAGCAATTTCCAAAGGTGGAAGTGATAAGTATGAAGTGTCGAACCCACAAGGAGCTAAAGGTAAGATCAATATTCTCTCAAGTCCTATCTCCCACTAATACGACTCTACGTACACCGAACGTTTGCTTCCAACTAGATACGAGAAATAAAACTATGTTGTGGGTATGAAGAGGATAACTTGCATGATATCGGAGAGCTAAAATATAAAAGTAGGTGCTGTTATCATAAAGTTAGAATATATTACTAAATATTATAAATAGCGAGTGTGGAATAATGATGGATCGGTGTGCGGAATTATCCTAGGCAATTGTTGACAAGACTGGTAGTCGTCATTGCAATTTCATATGAGGGAGAGGCATAAGCTAACATACTTTCTCTTCTTGGATCATATGCACTTATGATTGGAACTCTAGCAAGCATCCGCAACTATGAAAGATCATTAAGGTAAAACCCAACCATAGCATTAAAGCATCAAGTCCCCTTTATCCCATAAGCCACAACCCCCTTACTCGGGTTTATGCTTCTGTCACTCAAGCAACCCACTATAAGCGAATCATGAACATATTGCAACACCCTACAACAGGAATCCCTCACGCTTGCGCGACACGGAGGGCACAATAGGACAGCACCAAAATAAAACATATAACTCCTAGCAATCTAGATCATCAATCAACCAAAGGACAAAAGATATCTACTCAAAACATCATAGGATGGTAACACATCATTGGATCATAATATGTGGCATAAAGCACCATGTTCGAGTAGGGATTACAACGGGGTGCGAGAGAGTGGACCGCGTAAAAGAGATGAGGATGGTGATGATGATGAAGACGATCACCGCGGCGATGATTCCCCTCTTGGTGGCACTCCAGCGCCACCTAGAGAGAGGAGGAGAGGTTCTCTCCCTTGTGCTTCCTCCTCCATGGCCTCCCCCTAGATGGGGAGAGGTTCTCCCTCTGGTCCTTGGCCTTCATGGCGATGATGGCCCCTCCAGGATCCTCCTCCATGGCCTCCGGTGATGATGGCCCCCTCCGGCAGGGTGCCAGAGAGGACCTAGATTGATTTCTCGTGGCTACAGAGGCTTCCGGCGGTGGAACTTCCGATCTAGGTTTATTTCTAGAAGTTTATGTATTTATAGGAATTTTTGGCGTAGGTTTCACGTCAGGGGGGGTCTCCAGGCTGTCCACGAGGCAGGGGGCGCGTCCCCACCCTCGTGGGCAGCCCGGGACCCTTCTGGCCCAACTCTTGCACTCCTGAGGCTTCGTTTGGTCCATAAAAATTCATGAAAAATTGGCACGTCAATTGGACTCCATTTGGTATTCCTTTTCTGTAAAACTCAAAAACAAGGAGAAAACAGAAACTGGCACTGGGCTCTAGGTTAATAGGTTAGTCCCAAAAATCATATAAAATAGCGTATAAATGCATATAAAACATCCTAGATGGATAATATAATAGCATGAATACTTCATAAATTATAGATATGTTGGAGACATATCAAAGGCCGGCAACACCAAAGGTATATGTGATATACATGTTTTTGATGTGTACCTTACCAGTACTCGTAGTAGCTCCTGGGTATTTGATACCAGTGCCGTTGCTCATATTTGTAACTCAAAATAGGAGCTGCAGAATATGCGGAGACTAGCGAAGGACGAGGTGACGATGCGCGTCGGGAATGGTTCCAAGGTTGATGTCGGTGTCAAAACCGGCGGATCTTGGGTAGGGGGTCCCGAACTGTGCGTCTAGGCGGATGGTAACAGGAGACAAGGGACACGATGTTCTACCCAGGTTCGGGCCCTCTTGATGGAGGTAAAACCCTACGTCCTGCTTGATTAATATTGATGATGTGGGTATTACAAGAGTAGATCTACCACGAGATCAAGGAGGCTAAACCCTAGAAGCTAGCCTATGGTATGATTGTTGTTCTGTCCTACGGACAAAAACCATCCGGTTTATATAGACACCGGAGAGGGCTAGGGTTACACAGAGTTGGTTACAATGGTAGGAGATCTACATATCCGTATCGCCAAGCTTGCCTTCCACGCCAAGGAAAGTCCCATCCGGACACGGGACGAAGTCTTCAATCTTGTATCTTCATAGTCTTGGAGTCCGGCCGATGATGATAGTTCGGCTATCCGGACACCCCCTAGTCCAGGACTCCCTCAGTAGCCCCTGAAGCAGGCTTCAATGATGACGAGTCCGGCGCGAATATTGTCTTCGGCATTGCAAGGCGGGTTCCTCCTCCGAATAATTTATAGAAGATCGTGAACACCAGGATAGTGTCCAGCTCTGCAAAATAAATTCCACATTCCACCGTAGAGAGAATAATATTTACACAAGTTCAATCTGCTGACGTATTTCGTGGCGTGACGTCACACCACAACCAAGCCTTTACTTGAATCGTTTTTATTATACCACCTCAGCGCGTTTAGCGAAGCGGTTTCCTTGGCACGTCTTGTCGAAGCAGAGATCGTGTTCCCCTTATCCCGGGATTCTCATCAATACGGACGTGGGTAACCCAACCGCGCCCGTTGCCACGCCCCCTCCATCAAAGGCGAGTTCCAAACGGTCACGGGGACGGCTCTTGGTATTCCCCCTCTTTATAATGAGACCAAGGCCCGTTCCTTTTCTTCAATCCTCAATCGAATCCGCCCCTCACCCCGAGTTCCAACACCCAGGGCTCCAGATTTGGGCACTTCGAACCTTCGACAATGTCCGGCTCCGACCTACAGGGCCGGTGGTTGCCCTCCTCCGTCACGGAAGAGGATGTGCTAAAGCTGAGAGACGCCAGGTACTTAACCTACGAGATTTCGCATAGGTTGCCTGCCCAAGGGCAAGTCATTCCTACTCCTGAGCCTGGCGAGAGTGTCGTGTTCGTGTCTCACCTCCGTCGGGGTTTAGGCTTCCTGATGGATCCCTTCGTGAGGGGGCTACTGTTTTACTATGGGCTGGAATTCCACGACTTGGCTCCGGAGTCTATCCTCCACATCTCATCATTTATTGTCGTCTGCGAAGCCTTCCTCCGCACTACCCCTCACTTCGGTTTGTGGCTCAAAACCTTCAATGTGGAGCCGAAGATGATTGAGGGGCGTCAGGCAGAGTGCGGAGGGGCGGTTATAAGCAAGAGGGCCGATGCTCCATGGCCCGAGGGCTCTTTTCAGGAGGAGCTCAGCTTGTGGCAACAGGAGTGGTTCTATATCACCGCTCCCAGGGGCAGCAGGCAGAGGCCGCCGCCCGCCTTTTGCTCGGGCCCTCCACAACGGCTGACGTTATGGGTCAACAAAGGGTTTGACTGGGGGCCGTCCAAGGACGTACCCCTATTGCAGGGCCAGATTCGAGACCTCCAAGAAAGGGAGATCACTCTGGTCGTAGTGACGCAGGTTATGCTGATTCGGCGTCTTCTGCCCTGCAAGCGTCGCCCCCTCCGCCTGTGGGAATTCAATCCGGAGGGACCACGAGCTCTCCAACACTTCATGGGCACAAAACCCGTGGAGATGTACAAACTGTTCTTTGGATCACAAGAAATGTGTCCGGACTTGACCGAGGACGTTGGCCTAAGCTGTAATCGCCCGGATACTCAAGTAAGTAGCGCTGTGACCGGACATATCATCCATTTATTTATCATGGATTTGCCTTTTAACCGGCTATCCCTTGAACAGGAGTGGATAGCGCAAGCAAAACTGATACGGTGTCCGGCCCCCCTCCCTGAGACCACGCCGGATCCCGTGTTAATCAAAATGTTGGAGGTAGCGCCTTCGGAGGAGGGCGAAGGGGGGAACAGGGAAACTACCACCTCTGTTAAGGAGGCTCTCAGTAAGGGGGGAATCAAGAATCCCTCCCTCCAGGGGGAGAAGAGGACCGCTTCCGAAAACCCAGAGGCCAAAGCCTCGAAGCGGGGAAAGAAATCCGCACTGGAAGGTCCTATGCCGGGAGGAGTCCCAGCCGCACAGTCTCCCCAAAGGAATCATCCCTCTAGCGAGCCGTAAGTAGAAAAAAGGGAAGTTTTATAATAAGGGACATCCCTATTTTATTTCTAAGGATAACCAAAGTTTTTACCTTGTAGTTCGGATCTCAGCCCTTCTCAGCAGAGCTCATCCTCGGGGGACCTTCGTCCGGAGATGATGGAGAGCGAAACGCCTCCATTTTCTGCCCCGTCAGGCAGGGCGGACGACCCTGAGGTGTCGTCACGGAGGGTCTCCCCGAGTCCGGCGGGGCCGAGGAGTTCGGCACCCACTGGAGTACGGCCGGTGGAGCTGCAGGGTTTGCTCGAGAGGGCGTCTCTCTTAGAAGATCACCGCGCATTAATGAGTATGGTGATTGAAAGGATCTCATCCGCCGAGAGCGGGTTGCATGAGGCCGTCGGAAGTTTACTAACGGGGTTTGAGGTACGCAAAAAATGACATACCTTTTGACAGTTTTGCACATAGAGTGCGCCCTGTATAGATAGTAGCCCCTGAGACTCGGCATGTTGTCGAAAGCGACAACGTGCCGAGGATCATAATCTCAGTTACAAAATGTCGCCTTTCCTATGCAGGTGGCGAAACATTCGGTGGCCAGCCGGACTGATAGAGTTGCCGAGCTGAAGCGGCAACTCGATGTTGCGGATGCGAACATCGCGCTGGTCAATAAACGACTTGACGAGTCGCAAGGTAGGTGGTTTTTCTGCAGTCACCTGGTAAGGGAGCTGATGCCCACTCCTTACAACATGTATGCTTGATGCAGATGGCGCCGCTGCTATGGAAGACCTTCGGGCGGAGCTTGCTCGAGCCAAGGACCAAGCCAGAAAAAGTGATGTGGCTGCCTCGAAGGCAGCGGAGGAGATAAAAGCCGAAAAGGCTGCTCACTGCCGAAGCAGGGAGGAAATGGCCGTAATGGCCGTGAAATTAAAAGATGCTACCGACCGCTATGAAGTTCTTGAAAGAGAATGCCAAGCAGAGCAGGAGGGCCTGAAGAAGGCCACCGCCGAAGCCAAGGATGCCCGTTCTGCAATGCGGGCTATGAAGGAGGAACTGCGTCAGGCCGGAGACATTGCGGCTGGAAAGCCCTTTCTGTTGCGTAGGAAGTTCACGGATCCGAAGTATGCTCAGTTGGGCCAGTTGTGGGGTGCGGAGGATCCTTATCTGGATTTGGCGGCGAGTGCGGCGGACGCAGTTGTGCATTTCCGAAGTCAGAAGGATCATGAAATGGAAGAGCTTTTTTGGTCTAAATTCCATAGTCCGGAGCGTCCACTTCCGTTGACCGATCGGTTGGCTGAGTGGGCTGAGATGAATAGATTGTCCGGACTTGCCATGACGGATGTGGTGGCTCATCTATGGCCGGAAAGGCCCAAGCCGAAGAGTTATTTTGGCTTATTGCAGCAATTCCTTGGGGCAGTGCCGCATATCAAGGCGATGAAGCGGTCGGCATGCATAGAGGGTGCACGGATGGCTCTTGCCCGTGTTAAGACATACTGGGTGGATATGAATGCCACCGATGTTGTGTCCCGGGGTTCGGACGAGAGTCGATTACCCGCCGAGCACTATTTTGAGGAAGTCCTGCAGGGCGCTCGTTTAATAGAGTCGCAGTGCTCGAAAAATGTCATGTTCAAATGACATGTATGATTTGTGAGATCATATTTATAATGTAATGGCTTTTTATACTTATGCGTTCAAGTATTGAAGTATCTCCTGTGCGGCCGTTAATATATATGTATTTATGACCTGAAAGATGGCAGTCTTTGGTTTCAGCCCCCACGCACATGGTGCGGGGGTGTTTGCAAAAAAAAGCGCATTTTCACACTTAATCCAACGTCTTGGTCCTTTGAAGGAGGTGATAGCATAGCAAACTAGGCAACCGGACTATAATGCTTTATCACTTTCACTTAGCCATAGGAGCTCGATGGTGGGGCTACTATATAGCCCCTAGAGGCACCGCGCTCTCCGAACTCGGGGCGCGTGTGTGCCTGACCGGGAAGCGGTCCTTCGTCAAATCGGAGGAATTCTAAACATTCCAGTAGTCGATCGAGTGGTTGACCAGTCTCTCGCTATATCATGACAGTCAGTTTTCGGCTTTCTCTACTGAGGTGCTCGCCCGGCCGAACCGGGGCACAATCGCAGTAGTTCTCCTGGTGCCGCGTGAAAGATCGTGGATGTCGCCTAGAGGGGGGGGGTGAATAGGCATTTTAAAATAATTACGGTTTAGGCTTGAACAAATGCGGAATAAACCTAGCGGTAAATTTGTCAAGCACAAAACCTACAACAACTAGGCTCACCTATGTGCACCAACAACTTATGGTAAGCAAGATAAGCAACTATGTGATAGCAAGATATATGACAAAGAACAATATGGCTATCACAAGGTAAAGTGCATAAGTAAAGGGCTCGGGTAAGAGATAACCGAGGCACGCGGAGATGGCGATGTATCCCGAAGTTCACACCCTTGCGGATGCTAATCTCCATTTGGAGCGGTGTGGAGGCACAATGCTCCCCAAGAAGCCACTAGGGCCATCGTAATCTCCTCACGCCCTCGCACAATGCAAGATGCCGTGATTCCACTAAGGGACCCTTGAGGGCGGTCACCGAACCCGTACAAATGGCGATCCTTGGGGGCGGTCACCGAACCCGTACACTTTGGCAACCCTTGGGGCGGTCACCGGTACCCGTCAAATTGCTCGGGGCGATCTCCACAACCTAATTGGAGACCCCGACGCTTGCCTGGAGCTTTACACCATAATGATTGAGCTCCGAACACCACCAACCGTCTAGGGCGCCCAAGCACCCAAGATGAACAAGCTCAAGGGCACCAAGCACCCAAGAGTAATAAGCTTCTCAACTTGCAACTTCCACGTATCACGTGGAGAACTCAAACCGATGCACCAAATGCAATGGCAAGGGCACACGGAGTGCCCAAGTCCTTCTCTCCCAAATCCCACCAAAGCAACTAATGCTCGGGAGGAAAATGAGAGGAAGAACGAAAGAAGAACACGAAGAACTCCAAGATCTAGATCCAAGGGGTTCCCCTCACTTAGAGGAGAAAGTGATTGGTGGAAACGTGGATCTAGATCTCCTCTCTATTTTCCCTCAAAAATTAGCAAGAATCCATGGAGGGATTGAGAGTTAGCAAGCTCGGAGAAGGTCAACACTGGGGGAAGAACACGAGCTCAAAGGGATGAGGTTCATTGGGGAAGATCCAACCGTTACTCCACTGTACATCCCCGTACAGAGCGGTACTACCGCTAGGGCATGGCGGTACTACCGCTGAGAGCGGTACTACCGCTCCCACCCAGCGGTACTACCGCGCTGACGAGGAAGACAGGGCCCTGGCCCCAGAGCGGTACTGCCGCGGGAGTAAGAGCGGTACTACCGCTTGGAGCGGTACTACCGCCACTACTACCGCTCCTAGTACCGCAAAACCCGACACGAAAAACATCGGTCTCGAATCGAGGCGGTAGTAGCTCAGAACCATTGCGGTACTACGGACGAAGACCACAAGCGGTACTACCGCTCGGAGAGCGGTACTACCGCTTGAGTGCTTCGGCGGTACTACCGCTGTGGACCGCGGTACTACCGCTGGCGCCACCCTTAAGCCACTACCGCGAAAACAAAGAATACTCCAAGGAAAACCAGAACTGCCATAACTTCTTCATATGAGCTCCAAATTGAGCAAACTCAAGCTTGTTGGATAGAGCAAGACGAGTAGTAAGAAGAGGCAGGGGAGGTATGCTTAGCAAACAAAGGAGTGAAACCTCCAACCGAGAAGAACCAGCATACCCTCCAACATCGAAAACATCATAGAAGATGCATGTGAACTCCGTTTTCGATGAACTCGAGCTTGTCATAAAAATGACCATAAGCTCCAAATCTCACAAGGAGAAGAACCAAACAAAAACCAATAAAGATGATGCAAGGATGCAATGGTTTGAGCTCTCTACGACGATACGATCAAGCAACTCATCGAGAGCCCCCCTTGATAGTACGACAATCAATCCTATAACCCGGTCTCCCACAACTACCGTGAGACCGGTAAAATAGAAAACCTATCGAGGGCAAACCTTTGCCTTGCACATGATCCACTTGAGCTAGATGATGACGATCTTCTCCTCCTCAAGATGGACCACCTTTCTTGATTGCGTTGGCTCCATGAAGACTAGTAGATTACTCCCCCATACTCCACTATGGGTGAGCCACTCTTCTGCACATCTTCACAAGTCCATTGTCGCCACAATGGACGGCAAGCTTCAAGCATATGATCTCTTCGTGATGATCCTACTTGAACTTGCACACCGCAACCTAACCCCACAAAGAACTCTCACGAAGACCATGGGTTAGTACACAAAGCGTAATTGACCATGCTTACCATACCATGGGATCGCTTGATCCCTCTTGGTACATATTCTATGCTTTATGTGTTGATCAACTTGATTCATTATTTGACTTAGTCTTGATCAACCTTGAATCTTTCCAACTCTCTTCATTTGGATGATGTCTTGAAGGTAAACATGAATGATCACACACTCTTCTTCTTCAAGACATGCTTGCTATAAGCTCAAAACTCATAAGACCAATCTTTGGATAATTCCTTAATCGCATCTTGGTCATCACAAACTCTCCTTGAAACCAACAAATGGACTCCAAGAAAAGCCTATGGACAAACCCTTCAAATATAACTCAAGGCAACCATTAGTCCATAGAGATTGTCATCAATTACCAAAACCACACATGGGGGCACCGCATGTCCTTTCACCGCGTTAGCCGATGGAGCGGAACGTAAGGCAGCAAAACACAGGAGGCAAACCCAACATTTGACCAAAGACATGATTCGGAGCTGATGCATATAAGGCCTAACTCGAGACGCCGAACACTCCCTAAGGTATTCGGACTTTATGATAACGGGCAGAACGATGCCCTAAGCCCCTAGTTGTTGGAAATATGCCCTAGAGGCAATAATAAAAGCATTATTATTATATTTCCTTGTTCATGATAATTGTCTTTTATTCATGCTATAATTGTATTATCCGGAAATCGTAATACACGTGTGAATACATAGACCATAACATGTCCATGGTGAGCCTCTAGTTGACTAGCTCGTCGGTCGACAGATAGTCATGGTTTCCTGACTATGGACATTAGATGTCATTGACAACGGGATCACATCATTAGGAGAATGATGTGATGGACAAGACCCAATCCTAAGCATAGCACAAGATCGTGTAGTTCGTTTTGCTAGAGCTTTTTCAATGTCAAGTATCTCTTCCTTAGACCATGAGATCGTGTAACTCCCGGATACCGTAGGAGTGCTTTGGGTGTACCAAACGTCACAACGTAACTGGGTGACTATAAAGGTGCACTACAGGTATCTCCGAAAGTGTCTGTTGGGTTGACACGGATCGAGACTGGGATTTGTCACTCCGTATGACGGAGAGGTATCTCTGGGCCCACTCGGTAATGCATCATCATAATGAGCTCAAAGTGACCAAGTGTTTGGTCAAGGGATCATGCATTATGGTACGAGTAAAGTGACTTGCCGGTAACGAGACTGAACGAGGTATTGGGATACCGACGATCGAGTCTCGGGCATGTAACGTACCGAATGACAAAGGGAATTGAATACGGGGTTGTTTGAATCGTCGACATCGTGGTTCATCCGATGAGATCATCGAGGAGCATGTGGGAGCCAACATGGGTATCCAGATCCCGCTGTTGGTTATTGCCCGAGAGCCGTCTCGGTCATGTCTACGTGTCTCCCAAACCTGTAGGGTCTACACACTTAAGGTTCGGTGACGCTAGGGTTGTATGAATATGAGTATGCAGTATACCGAATGTTTTTCGGAGTCCCGGATGAGATCCCGGATGTCACGAGGAGTTTCGGAATGGTCCGGAGGTAAAGAATTATATATAGGAAGTGGTATTTCGGCCATCGGGAAAGTTTCGGGGTCACCCGGTATTGTACCGGGACCACCGGAAGGGTCCCAGGGGTCCACCGGGTGGGGCCACCCATCCCGGAGGGCCCCATGGGCTGAAGTGGGAGGGGAGCCAGCCCATAGTGGGCTGGTGCGCCCCCCTAGGCCCACCCCCTGCGCCTAGGGTTAAAACCCTAGGGTGGGGGGGGGCGCACCACATGCCTTGGGGGGCACTCCTCCCCCCTTGGCCGCCGCCCCCTTGGGAGATTGAATCTCCCAGGGCCGGCGCCCCCCTGGGGGCCTATATAAAGGGAGGGGGGAGAGGGGCAGCCGCACCCTGAAGTCCTGGCGCCCCCACCCCCTGCTACACCTCTTCCTCCTCCGTCGCGTGCTTGGCGAAGCCCTGCCGGAGTGCTGCTGTTCCACCACCACCACGCCGTTGTGCTGCTACTGGAGCCATCATCATCAACCTCTCCTTCCCCCTTGCTGGATCAAGAAGGAGGAGACGTCACACGCACCGTATGTGTGTTGAACGCGGAGGTGCCGTCCGTTCGGCGCTAGGATCTCCGGTGATCTGAATCACGGCGAGTACGACTCCATCATCACCGCTTCATCTAACGCTTCCGTACGTGATCTACAAGTGGTATGTAGATGCAAACTCACTCCCTTGACTCGTTGCTTAGATGAACTCATAGATGGATCTTGGTGAAACCGTAGGAAAAATTTTAATTTTCTGCAACGTTCTCCAACACTAGTGTCCAGGTACAGGCGAGAACTTCTGACGTGGCCGATGCCAAAATGCCAGCCTCCTCCTCGGTTATGGTAGGAAACCGGGGGATGAGTATCAACAAGAGACAGTAAGAAAGGTTTACGCAGGGTCTTAATCTGAAAAGAATCCTTGCAACGGGTCCCTACTGCACGTCTGTGCCTGTGTCTCTGTTGTGCTGTATCCTGGACGGGTGTAGCACGTGGTGCATCTGTAAAAGAGAAGAACTTAGTTTGGAAAAAATATCATGCAAAAAATGTATTTAAAACAGAGTATGATTTGGAAGATGAATAAGATTGAGCTTTATTGGCTCTTATTGTTTATACGTGCAACCCCTTGTAAAGAGGTATGCGGCTGGGAAGCCCCTTGTTTATTTATGCCGGACTCGCCTAACCGTGTCCGAGGTCTAAATGACCTGTTTTTTGGGGCTTTGATCAGCAAGGTTGGATTAGTGTGTGGCTGTCAAGGCAGTCTCACGTTTTTCATGGTCGAGGAACACTCGGAGTTACCCTTTAATGAGATTATGCCGCGTGGACCGGGCATTTTGAGTGTAAGAGACGCGTAATGCGGTATCGCGTTAAAGCGGGCGAAAGCTTTGCGTCCTAGTAGTGCTTGATGGCTACTTTTGAATGGGGCGATATGGAAGATTAGCTTTTCGCGACGGAAGTTGTCGGATGAACCGAACACAACCTTTAGTAGTACAGAGCCTGTACAATTGGCATAAAGGCCTGGCGTCACTCCTTTGAAGGAAGTGTTGCTATGGCGAATTTTGGTAGGGTCTATCCCCATTCTGCGGATGGTGTCCTGGTGTAGCAGGTTTATATCGCTGCCGCCATCCATTAGGACTTGTGTGAATTGTAGTCCATCGATTATGGGATCCAATATCAAAGCAGTCCCTCCTGCGTTTCGAATGCTTCTGGAGTAGTCGAAAGTAATTGGGTTTGACATCCAATTTCGGGGCTCCGCTTGGGTGGATCGTGCGGCGCGTGTTTTAGTAGTTGCCACACTGTTTATCACATGAAGTGGAGTTCACTGTTTTGACTTCTAGTGGGAAAGTCTTCTATTTTCCGGCCTGCTGCTTGTGGGATTCGTCATCGTCTTCGCTTGGTGTGTCGAGCCCCTTGTGTTCGGCGTTAAGTCGGCCGGACTGCTTGAAGACCCAACAATCTCTGTGGGTATGGTTTGCAGGCCTCCCGGGGGTACTATGGATTTGACATATCCTATCCAAGATTTTGTTTAGGTTGGATAGCTCGTCACTGTTGTCCTTAAGGGGCAGTGTTTTGTTATTCGGCCGAGAGCTTTTGAACCCGGCGTTGACCGCCGTGCTATTTGGGCCATTTTCCTTGTTCTGGTGCCGATCTTTTCTGCGTCGTGATTTCCCATTTCCATCCCTGACCTCGGATGTACTCGGGTCGCTGGTGCTGCATCTTGCTAGCCAGCTATCTTCCCCCGCGCAAAAGCGGGTAATGAGGCTTGTTAGCGCGGCCATTGTTCTTGGTTTTTCCTGGCCGAGGTGTCTGGCGAGCCATTCGTCTCGGACGTTATGTTTAAAGGCTGCTAAGGCTTCGGCGTCCGGACAGTCGACTATTTAGTTCTTTTTGGTGAGGAACCTGTTCCAGAATTTGCGTGCTGACTCCCCGGACTGTTGAGTTATGTGACTTAAATCGTCTGCATCCGGAGGGCGGACATAAATTCCCTGAAAATTTGCTCGAAACGCATCCTCAAGCTCTTCCCAACTTCCGATGGTATTTTCTGGGAGGCTTTTGAGCCAATGCCGAGCTAGCCCTTTGAGCTTGAGGGGTAGGTATTTTATGGCATGGAGATAGTCTCCTCTAGCCATATGTATGTGTAGGATATAATCCTCAATCCAGACTCCGGGGTCTGTTGTTCCGTCATATGCCTCTATGTTTACGGGCTTGAATCCCGCTGGAAATTCATGATCCAGTACCTCATCGGTGAAACATAGTGGGTGTGCGGCGCCCCTGTATTTAGGTGTGTCGTTATCTTCGAACACTCGGCGAGTTGTGTTGCTTCCTGGAGCCTTCTTTTTTGGCCCATAGATGGACCTGACCGGGCCATCCTTTTTGCGAGGATCCTTATGTGGATCGTGTGCCGGATTGTGTGCGGCGCTGCTTGCCACTCTTAGCCTGTCATCTGGTCGTCTATCCGGCCAGGCGACCTCTTTCTTTTTTGACTGTGGGGGCTCTACGGCCTCCTCGTCAAATTCGGGCAACAACTTGCGCTTCGGGTAGCTCTTTGCTTGGTGACTATCGCTGTATTTATCTATGGTCTTGAGTACTTTGCTCCATCTCATTCTGAGTACGTCTTCCGCCGTTTTGAGCTTCCGCTTTTGCTTCTTCAAACTTCTTGCAGTGGCGACAAGCCTTCTGTGAAGGTTCTTATGCTCCGGTGATGTGTCCGGCGTGAGATCGTCTGGACTATTGTTTTCGCCGGGAATGGGTTGCTCGTCCAATTCATCCTGTTCGGCTGGTTGCTTGGTGGCATGTTCGTCGTCCACTGGTTCGCCCTGCTCTACGGCTGGGTCAGTATGGGTGCCGTTGTTATCGAGGCGGGACTTCGGGCGGCGCTTGCGTCGCCGTTTTGGTTGTTTTATGGGGGAATTATCCTTCGCCACGTCCCGTTGTTCCTCGTTATCGCTTCCTTTTGGTGTATCCACCATGTATACGTCGTGGGTTGAGGTGGCTTTCCAGTGCCCAGTAGGCGCTGGTTCTTGGTCGTCTCCGGCATCGTTGTCCATACCGTCGATGTCTTCGGAGTCGAAGTCTAGCATGTCGGTTAAATCGTCGACAGTGGC
The DNA here is from genome assembly GCF_002162155.2 of Triticum dicoccoides. Taxonomy (NCBI): domain Eukaryota; kingdom Viridiplantae; phylum Streptophyta; class Magnoliopsida; order Poales; family Poaceae; genus Triticum; species Triticum dicoccoides. Next base: position 604,149,665 of record NC_041381.1, on the reverse strand, counting down.
TATTAAGTGGGTGGTGGGTGGGAATTGATTTTCTTCGTCGTCCGCATCCCCACCGTCCTGACTGCAGTCCGGCCAGGGCTCTCCTGATAACGAGAGATACTTTAGCGAATTCAGGATGTCGCCGAAAGGTGAGTGTTGAAAGATGTCCGCAGCGGTGAACTCCATGGTCGGCACCCGATCGGATTCGATTGAAGGGGACGCGGGAGGTTCGGAGTCCGGCAAGGAGTCCGACACCTCGGAGTCGCGAGCTTCACAAGGGACAAGGTCAGTATTTGGCTCTATCGCCGTAGAGGTTGCAGCCCCCGAGGCGGTGTCTAACCACCCGTCCTCGATCTGCACAGTCGGCTCCGAATTGAGGGTCGGAGCGGACTCGTGTGCGGCCTCCAGGGCACTATCCGGCAGCAGAGCTAAATCATGCCCATCGTGACAGTGCGGCGCGCTCGGCTGTGGCTCGAATCCATCGAAGATCAAGTCTCCGTGGATGTCAGCCGTGAAGTTCAGACTTCCAAATCTGACCTGACGGCCAAGGGCGTAGCTTTCGATCTGCTCCAGATGGCCAAACGAATTGGCCCGCAGCGCAAAGCCACCGAATACGAAGATCTGTCCGGGGAGAAAAGTCTCACCCTGGACCGCGTCGTTGTTGATGATCGAAGGAGCCATCGAGCCTATCGGTGACGACACAGAGGAACTCTCAATGAAAGCACCAATGTCGGTGTCAAAACCGGCGGATCTCGGGTAGGGGGTCCCGAACTGTGCGTCTAGGCAGATGGTAACAGGAGACAAGGGACACGATGTTTTACCCAGGTTCGGGCCCTCTTGATGGAGGTAAAACCCTATGTCCTGCTTGATTAATATTGATGATGTGGGTATTACAAGGGTAGATCTACCAAGAGATCAAGGAGGCTAAACCCTAGAAGCTAGCCTATGGTATGATTGTTGTTCTGTCCTACGGACTAAAACCATCCGGTTTATATAGACACCGGAGAGGGCTAGGGTTACACAGAGTTGGTTACAATGGTAGGAGATCTACATATCCGTATCGCCAAGCTTGCCTTCCACACCAAGGAAAGTCCCATCCGGACACGGGACGAAGTCTTCAATCTTGTATCTTCATAGTCTTGGAGTCCGGCCGATGATGATAGTTCGGCTATCCGGACACCCCTAGTCCAGGACTCCCTCAGTCGATGTGATCGCCGTCAGCACGCTACCTCTACATTTACCTGCATGATTAGTTTTAAACCTCAATAATTGTTATTTAGTGCCAGCTTTGAGCATGAACATTATATCTGGATCTTGTTTAATGCGAGATGGCCACTCATATAAATCCAAGAATAATGGTTGTTCTATTTATATGAGAGATATGTTTTATGGTCATGCCCCGCTGGTCAATGGTTTATTCTTATTCAATCTCGAATGTCATGTTACACATATTCGTAGTGTGAATACCAAAAGATGTAAGGTTAATAATGATAGTCTCACATACTTGTGGCACTGCCGCCTTGGTCACATTGGTATCAAACACATGAAGAAGCTCCATGCAGATGGACTTCTGGAGTCTCTTGATTATGAATCATTTGACACGTGCGAACCATGCCTCATGGGCAAGATGACCAAGACTCCGTTCTCTGGAACAATGGAGCGAGCAACCAACTTGTTGGAAATAACACATACTGATGTGTGCGGTCCAATGAGCGTTGAGGCTCGCGGTGGCTATCGTTATGTTCTCACCCTCACTGATGACTTAAGTAGATATGGGTATGTCTACTTGATGAAACACAAGTCTGAGACCTTTGAAAGGTTCAAGGAATTTCAGAGTGAGGTGGAGAATCAACGTGATAGGAAAATAAAGTTCTTACGATCAGATTGTGGAGGAGAATATTTGAGTCACGAGTTTGGTACGCACTTAAGGAAATGTGGAATTGTTTCACAACTCATGTCGCCTGGAACACCTCAGCGTAATGGTGTGTCCGAACGTCGTAACCGCACTCTATTGGATATGGTGCGATCTATGACGTCTCTTACCGATGTACCGCTATCATTTTGGGGTTATGCTTTAGAGACAGCCACATTCACTTTAAATAGGGCACCGACTAAATCCGTTGAGACAACACCGTGTGAGTTATGGTTTGGGAAGAAACCTAAGCTGTCGTTTCTAAAAGTTTGGGGATGCGATGCTTATGTCAAGAAACTTCAACCTAAAAAGCTCGAACCCAAGTCATAAAAATGCATCTTCATAGGATACCCTAAGGAAACCATTGGGTATACCTTCTACCTCAGATCCGAAGGCAAGATCTTTGTCACCAAGAACGGATCCTTTCTGGAGAAAGAGTTTCTCTCGAAAGAAGTGGGAGGAAAGTAGAACTTGATGAAGTACTACCTCTTGAACCGAAAAGTAGCGCAGCTCAAGAAAATGTTTCTATGGTGCCTGCACCAACTAGAGAGGAAGTTAATGATGATGATCAAGGAACTTCAGATCAAGTTGCTACTGAACTTTGTAGGTCCACAAGGGCACGTTCTGCATCAGAGTGGTACGGCAACCCTGTCCTGGAAATCATGTTGTTAGACAACGGTGAACCTTCGAACTATGAAGAAGCGATGGCGGGCCCAGATTCCAACAAATGGCTTGAAGCCATGAAATGCGAGATAGGATCCATGTATGAAAACAAAGTATGGACTTTGACAGACTTGCCCGATGATTGGCGAGCCATAGAAAATAAATGGATCTTTACGAAGAAGACTGACGTGGATGGTAATGTGGCCATCTATAAAGCTTGGCTTGTCGCTAAGGGTTATTGACAAGTTCAAGGGATTGACTACAATGATACCTTCTCACCCGTAGCGAAGCTGAAGTCAGTCTGAATCATGTTAGCAATTGCCACATTCTATGATTATGAAATATGGCAAATGGATGTCAAAACGGCATTCCTTAACGGTTTCCTTAAGGAAGAATTGTATATGATGCAGCCAGAAGGATTTGTTGATCCTAAGAATGCTAACAAGGTGTGCAAGCTCCAGCGCTCCATCTATGGGCTGGTGCACGCATCTCAGAGTTGGAACATTCGCTTTGATGAAATGATCAAAGCGTTTGGGTTTATGCAGACTTATGGAGAAGCCTGCGTTTACAAGAAAGTGAGTGGGAGCTCTGTAGCATTTCTCATATTATATGTGGATGACATACTATTGATGGGAAGTGATATAGAACTTTTGGAAAGCATAAAGGCCTACTTGAATAAGTGTTTTTCAATGAAGGACCTTGGAGAAGCTGCTTACATATTAGGCATCAAGATCTATAGAGATAGATCGAGACGCCTCATCGATCTTTCACAAAGCACATAGCTTCATAAGATATTGAACAACTTCAATATGGATCAATCCAAGAAGGGGTTCTTGTCTATTTTGCAAGGTGTGAAATTGAGCACGGCTCAATGCCCGACCTTGGCAGAAGATAGAGAAAAGATGAGTGCCATCCCCTATGCCTCAGCCATAAGGTCTATCATGTATGCCATGCTATGTACCAGACCTGATGTGAACCTTGCCGTAAGTTTGGTAGGAAGGTACCAAAGTAATCCCGGCATGGAACACTGGACAACGGTCAAGAATATCCCGAAGTACCTGAAAAGGACTAAGGATATGTTTCTCGTTTATGGAGGTGACGAAGAGCTCATCCTAAAGGGTTACGTCGATGCTAGCTTCGACACAGATCTGGATGACTCCAAGTCACAAACCAGATACGTGTATATTTTGAATGGTGGGGCCGTCAGCTGGTGCAGTTGCAAGCAAAGCATCATGGCGGGATCTACATGTGAAGCGGAGTACATGGCAGCCTCGGAGGCAGCACATGAAGCAATCTGTATGAAGGAGTTCATTACTGACCTAGGCGTTATTCCCAATGCATCGGGCCCGATGACTCTCCTCTATGACAACACTGGAGCTATTGCCCTTGCCAAGGAGCCCAGGTTTCACAAGAAGACCAGGCATATCAAGCGTCGCTTCAACTCCATTCATGAAAATGTTCAAGATGGAGACATAGATATTTGTAAAGTGCATACGAATCTGAATGTCGCAGATCCGTTGACTAAACCTCTTCCATGAGCAAAACATGATTAACACCAGAACTCTATGGGTGTTCGATTCATCACAATGTAACTAGATTACTGACTCTAGTGCAAGTGGGAGACTGTTGGAAATATGCCCTAGAGGCAATAATAAAATGGCTATTATTATATTTCCTTGTTCATGGTAATTGTCTATTGTTCATGCTATAACTGTATTAACCGAAAACCGTAATACATGTGTGAATACATAGACCACAATATGTCCCTAGTGAGCCTATTAACTAGCTCGTTGATCAATAGTTGGTCATGGTTTCCTGACCATGGACATTGGATGTCATTGATAACGGGATCACATCATTAGGAGAATGATGTGATGGACAAGACCCAATACTAAGCATAGCACAAGATCATGTAATTCGTTTGCTAAGAGCTTTTCTAATGTCAAGTATCATTTCCTTAGACCATGAGATTGTGCAACTCCCGGATACCGTAGGAATGCTTTGGGTGTACCAAACGTCACAACGTAACTGGGTGGCTATAAAGTTACACTACAGGTATATCTGAAAGTGTCTGTTGAGTTGGCATGAATCGAGACTGGGATTTGTCACTCTGTATGACGGAGAGGTATCTCTGGGCCCACTCGGTAATGCATCATCATAATGAGCTCAATGTGACTAAGAAGTTAATCACGGGATCATGCATTATAGAATGAGTAAAGAGACTTGCCGGTAACGAGATTGAACGAGGTATTGGGATATCGACGATCGAATCTCGGGCAAGTAACATACCGATTGACAAAGGGAATTGTATATGGGATTGATTGTATCCCCGACATCGTGGTTCATCGGATGAGATCATCATGGAATATGTGGGAACCAACATGGGTATCCAGATCCCGCTATTGGTTATTGGCCGGAGAGATGTCTCGGTCATGTCTGCATGATTCCCGAACCCGTAGGGTCTACACACTTAAGGTTCGGTGACGCTAGAGTTGTTATGGGAATTAGTATGTGGTTACCGAATGTTGTTCGGAGTCCTGGATGAGATCTCGGACGTCACGAGGAGTTCCGGAATGGTCCGGAGATAAAGATTTATATATGGGAAGTCCTTATTCGGTCACCAGAAGTGTTCGAGGGTTTATCGGTATTGTACTGGGACCACCGAAAGGGTTCCGGGGGTCCACCTGTCCCTGAGGGCCCTATGGGCTGAATATGGAGGGGAACCAGCCCCTAGGTGGGCTGGGCGCCAACCCCCCGTAGGGCCCATGCGGCTAGGGTTTGGGGGAACCCTAAAGGTGGTGCCCCCTTGGCTTGGGGGGCAAGCCTCCCCCCTTGGCCGTCGCTCCCCTCTAGATCCATATGGAGGGGGCCGGCTCCCCTCTCCCTTGCCCTTATAAATAGATGGGAGGTGGGAGGGCTGCCGCACCCTTCCCCCGGCGCAGCCCTCTCCCTCCCCAACACCTCCTCCTCCTCCTCCTCCTCCGTAGTACTTGGCGAAGCCCTGCCGGAGAACTGCAAGCTCCACCACCACACCGTCGTGCTGCCAGAGCTCTCCCTCAACTTCTCCTCTCCCCTTGCTAGATCAAGAAGGAGGAGACGTCCCCGGGCTGTACGTGTGTTGAACGCGGAGGCGTCGTCCGTTCAGCGTTAGATCGGATCTTTCGCGATTTGAATCGCCGTGAGTACGACTCCATCATCCGCGTTCTAGTAACGCTTCCGCTTAGCGATCTTCAAAGGTATGAAGATACACATCCTATCTCTCTATTGTTGCTGGAATCTCCTAGATTGATCTTGGTGATACATAGAAAATTTTGAATTATTGCTACGTGTTGGAGATATGCCCTAGAGGCAATCATGTATGATGATATTTCCTATGTGTTTATGAATAAAGATAGTCCTTGGACATTATCAATGATGTGTATCAGCAAGTACGTGACTTGTTTATGGGACTATGCATTGTATGATGACTGTCCTAAAAGGTCCCTAGTCGAAAGGGCTGTGTGGACGCGCAGCCGACTAGACTAGCATATGACACGGTCGATGGCTTGCTCTCACTAGCCATGGAGCATTGGATGCTAATCGGATAATATGGACTTGGAAAGGTCTGTTCGGATTCGACGTAGTCGGATCTGAGTCGAGATAAGGTCCGAGTCGGACAGACCCAACTATGAGACGCAGCGATATGTCATCTGTGAGTCTCTAGTACAACATACATTCTATGTCCTAAGACCTGAGCTGATGCATGTACTCGGGATGGTGACAGACTTGCTTTGGGCCAACCAAGCGCTACTCCGTGACTGGGTAGTTACAAAGGTAGGTTTCGGGTTTGTCCAGTCCCATGCTGCGAGACATGGTCGAGCAAGATGGGATTTGCCCCTCCGATCAGGAGAGATATACTCTGGGCCCCTCGTGTGATCCGACCAGGATAAGCATGGCCATGCGACGGGGATTATGAGATAATTCGGTTTGTGGTCCGTATCACTGGAACGAGAAAGAGGTCGGGCTAGCACAAGGATGACAGTCTCGCCTTGAGCCTGACAACATATATCATGAGGCAAAGGGAATAGAAGTGTGACATGTTGTACATGTTCGTCTAACCAGCTTCATAGTCTGGTTGGTGGTCGGCACGCCTTGCTAGAGGCCGCTACCAACCGTGCAGGTCGGAGGTGATCCGAACTGTGACCAAGCCGACTTGAACCTAAGGGGTCGCACGCTTAAGGGAAGGAACCTACGAGGTCGGATACGAGGACACTGGTCAGATGTGATCCGATCTGTATTCGGATTGTGGCCGAGTAGACTTGTGGGCTTTAGGGTCCGTGCGAGGCCCAAGTGTTGAGCCCGCGACGGACGCCTATATAAAGTGGAGGTGTGGCACACTCATGCGGTTGATCGCTTCGGCGCTGTGACTAGGGTTTGCATGTGTTGCGAATAGCCACCTCCACTCGCCGCCGACTGTGTGATCAGACCTAGCAGTCCGCCGCACAGTGTTCCTCCTGCACGCGCAGATACCGTTAGAGGCAGTGCACTTGCGTCGCTCTGGCGAACTTGTACGTGTGATCGGATGACCGACTGTTCGAGGGAGATCGGACGAGGAGGAAACGATCCACGCGGACGCGCTGTCCCAACTCTTCTTCCATTGCACGACACTGCGCGTCTAGTGGTAACGAACTGTGATCCATCTCCCGTAGCATGTTCTTGGTTGTTCTGCGCGTAGGAAATTTAAATTTGTAGTCGACGCACCCTACCGTAGATCCCAACACTACGTTCCCCAACAAACACATGATAGCCCTTTAGTAAAAGGATCTGCCAGATTCTTAGCCGATTGGATATAATCCAACGCTATCACTCTGGAGCTTCTTATATGTCTGACAACTTAATTTTAATCTCATTCTTATGTGTTTGTTGGACTGCATGTTGTCCTTTGAACTCTTTACTTTGATAATAACAGCCTAATTGCCACAGTTCATAAGGATTGCCGGTACTGGCTTTTCAACCACTGGCTAGTCCATCAAAGGATCTCGAAGCCATTCTGCATCAACACCAGATGTGTCTAATGCTGTTAGTTTTGCTTCCATTGTCAATCTCATTAGGATCGTTTGCTTGCAAGACTTCCAGGAAACAACACCACATCCAAGGGTAAACATATACCAGTTATGGCCTTTATCTCATCAACATCAGAGATCCAATTCGCATCACTATACCCTTCAAGTATCGACGAGTATCCGTTATAGTGAAGTCCATAGTTCATGGTACCTTGCAGATAGCACATAATTCTTTCAACGACATGCCAATGTACATCACTCGGATTGGAAACAAAAAGACTCACTTTACTCACAACAAATGCTATGTCAGGCTTTGTAGAGATCGCTAGGTACATGAGTGAACCAATAATTTGATAGTACCTCAATTGTTCTATAGTTGTGCCTTCAAACTTTCGAATCAGCACACTAGGATGATGTAGTGTTTGAGAAATTTTGCAGTTCAAAAATTCAAAATGACTCAAAATCTTCTCAACTAATGGGATTGCAGAAGTGTAATCCCACCCTCATCATCTCTCAATAGCTTGATCTGCGACGCAGTGGTCAGGAGGTAGGGAGCGGGGCCTGTGGCGGAGCCAGCTAGGCCGGTGAGCCGGAGCAAAGTACACGGTGCTCTTGTATGTCAGTGTTGGAAATATGCCCTAGAGGCAATAATAAAAGTATTATTATATTTCATTGTTCATGATAATTGTCTTTTATTCATGCTATAACTGTATTATCCGGAAATCGTAATACACGTGTGAATACTTAGACCACACTATGTCCCTAGTAAGCCTCTAGTTGACCAGCTCGTTGTGATCAACAGATAGTCATGGTTTCCTGACTATGGACATTGGATGTCGTTGATAACGGGATCACATCATTAGGAGAATGATGTGATGGACAAGACCCAATCCTAAGCATAGCATAAAAGATCGTGTAGTTCGTTTTGCTAGAGCTTTGCAAGTGTCAAGTATCTCTTCCTTCGACCATGAGATCGTGTAACTCCCGGATACCGTAAGAGTGCCTTGGGTGTATCAAACGTCACAACGTAACTGGGTGACTATAAAGGTGCATTACAGGTATCTCCGAAAGTAGCTGTTGGGTTGACACGGATCGAGACTGGGATTTGTCACTCCGTATAACGGAGAGGTATCTCTGGGCCCACTCGGTAATGCATCATCATATTGAGCTCAATGTGACCAAGGTGTTGGACACGGGATCATGCATTACGGTACGAGTAAAGTGACTTGCCGGTAACGAGACTGAACAAGGTATTGGGATACCGACGATCGAGTCTCGGGCAAGTAACGTACCGATTGACAAAGGGAATTGCATACAGGGTTTGATCGAATCCTCGACATAGTGGTTCATCCGATGACAACATCGAGGAGCATGTGGGAGCCATCATGGGTATCCAGATCCCGCTGATGGTTATTGACTGAGAGCGTCTCGGTCATGTCTGCATGTCTCCCGAACCCGTAGGGTCTACACACTTAAGGTTCGGTGACGCTAGGGTTATGAAGATATGGATATGCAGAAACCCAAATGTTGTTCGGAGTCCCGGATGAGATCCCGGACGTCACGAGGAGTTCCGGAATGGTCCGGAGGTAAAGAATTATATATAGGAAGTGCTATTTCGGGCATCGGGACAAGTTTCGGGGTTATCGGTATTGTACCGGGACCACCGGAAGGGTCCCGGGGGTCCACCGGGTGGGGCCACCTGTCCCGGGGGGCCACATGGGCTGTAGGGGGTGCGCCTTGGCCATCATGGGCCAAGGGCACCAGCCCCTATAGGCCCATGCGCCTAGGGTTTCCCCCTAGGAGGAGTCCTAGTGGTGGAAGGCACCCCTAGGTGCCTTGGGGGGGAGGGAAACCTCCCCTAGGCCGCCGCCCCCCCTAGTAGATCTCATCTACTAGGGCCGGCGCCCCCCCTTGGCACCCCTATATATAGTGGGGGAGAGGAGGGACTTCATACACCAGCCCCTGGCGCCTCCTCCTTCTCCCGTTATGTCTCTCCCTCGTAGTCTCGGCGAAGCCCTGCTGTTGTGACGCCCTGCATCCACCACCACGCCGTCGTGCTGCTGGATCTTCATCAACCTCTCCTTCCCCCTTGCTGGATCAAGAAGGAGGAGACGTCTCCCGTCCCGTACGTGTGTTGAACGCGGAGGTGCCGTCCGTTCGGCGCTGGTCATCGGTGATTTGGATCACGTCGAGTACGACTACATCATCACCTTGCAAGCTTCCGCACGCGATCTACAAGTGGTATGTAGATGCAAACTCTCTCCCTTGACTCGTTGCTTAGATGAACTCATAGATGGATCTTGGTGAAACCGTAGGAAAATTTTTAATTTTCTGCAACGTTCCCCAACAGTGGCATCATGAGCTAGGTCTATGCGTAGTTCTCTTTGCACGAGTAGAACACAATTTTGTTGTGGGCGTGGATTTTTTCATCTTACTTGCCTCTACTAGTCTTTTCTTGCTCAACGGTATTGTGGGATGAAGCGGCCCGGACCAACCTTACACGTACGCTTACGTGAGACCGGTTCCACCGACTGACATGCACTAGTTGCATAAGGTGGCTGGCGGGTGTCTGTCTCTCCCACTTTAGTTGGAGCGGAATCGATGAATAGGGCCCTTATGAAGGGTAAATAGAAGTTGACAAAATCACGTTGTGGTGATTCGTAGGTAAGAAAACGTTCTTGCTAGAACCCAATTGCAGCCACGTAAAAGATGCAACAACAATTAGAGGACGTCTAACTTGTTTTTGCAGCGATTGATAATGTGATGTGATATGGCCAGAAGTTGTGATGAATGATGAATTGTGATGTATGAGATCATGTTCTTTGTAATAGGATTCACGACTTGCATGTCGATGAGTATGACAACCGGCAGGAGCCATAGGGGTTGTCTTTATTTTTTGTATGACCTGCGTGTCATTGAATAACGCCATGTAAACTACTTTACTTTATTGCTAAACGTTAGTCATAGAAGTAGAAGTAGTCGTTGGCGTGACAACTTCATGAAGACACGATGATGGAGATCATGATGATGGAGATCATGGTGTCAAGCCGGTGACAAGATGATCATGGAGCCCCGAAGATGAAGATCAATGGAGCTATATGATATTGGCCATATCATGTCACAACTATATAATTGCATGTGATGTTTATTATGTATTATGCATCTTGTTTACTTAGGACGACGGTAGTAAATAAGATGATCCCTTATAAAATTTCAAGAAGTGTTCTCCCCTAACTGTGCACCGTTGCTACAGTTCGTCGTTTCTAAGCACCACGTGATGATCGGGTGTGATGGATTCTTACGTTCACATACAACGGGTGTAAGACAGTTTTACATAGCGAAAACACTTAGGGTTAACTTGACGAGACTAGCATGTGCAGACATGGCCTCGGAACACGGAGACCGAAAGGTCGAACACGAGTCGTATGGAAGATACGATCAACATGAAAATGTTCACCGACGATGACTAGTCCGTCTCACGTGATGATCGGACACGGGCTAGTCGACTCGGATCGTGTAACACTTAGATGACTAAAGGGATGTCTAATCTAAGTGGGAGTTCATAATTTGATTAGAACTTTATTATCATGAACTTAGTCTAAAACCTTTGCAAATATGTCTTGTAGATCAATGGCCAACGCTAATGTCAACATGAACTTCAACGCGTTCCTAGAGAAAACCAAGCTGAAAGATGATGGCAGCAACTATACGGACTGGGTCCGGAACCTGAGGATCATCCTCATAGCTGCCAGGAAACAATATGTCCTAGAAGGACCGCTAGGTGACGCTCCCGTCCCTGATGATTACTCCCTCGTTCAGTGCGGCATGCTTTACAGCTTAGAACCGGGGCTCCAAAAGCGTTTTGAGCATCACGGAGCATATGAGATGTTCGAAGAGCTGAAACTAGTTTTCCAAGCTCATGCCCGGGTCGAGAGATATGATGTCTCCGACAAGTTCTACAGTTGTAAGATGGAGGAAAACAGTTCTGTCAGTGAGCACATCCTCAAGATGTCTGGGTTGCACAACCGTATGACCCAGCTGAACATTAACCTCCCAGATGAGGCGGTCATTGACAGAATCCTCCAGTCGCTCCCACCAAGCTACAAGAGCTTTGTGATGAACTACAACATGCAGGGAATGGAAAAGACCATTCCTGAAGTGTTCTCGATGCTGAAGTCAGCAGAGGCTGAAATCAAGAAAGAACATCAAGTGTTGATGGTCAATAAGACCACTAAGTTCAAGAAGGGCAAGGGTAAGAAGAACTTCAAGAAAGACGGCAAAGATGTTGCCGCGCCTGGTAAGCCAGTTACCGGGAAGAAGTCAAAGAATGGACCCAAGCCTGAGACTGAGTGCTTTTATTGCAAGGGGAAGGGTCACTGGAAGCGGAACTGCCCCAAATACTTAGCGGATAAGAAGGCCGGCAACACCAAAGGTATATTTGATATACATGTGATTGATGTGTACCTTACCAGTACTCGTAGTAACTCCTGGGTATTTGATACCGGTGCCGTTGCTCATATTTGTAACTCACAGCAGGAGCTGCGGAATAAACGGAGACTGGCGAAGGACGAGGTGATGATGCGCGTCGGGAATGGTTCCAGAGTCGATGTGATCGCCGTCGGCACGCTGCCTCTGCATTTACCTACGGGATTAGTTTTGAACCTTAATAATTGTTATTTAGTGCCAAGTTTGAGCATGAACATTGTATCTGGATCTCGTTTAATACGAGATGGCTACTCATTTAAGTCTGAGAATAATGGTTGTTCGATTTATATGAGAGATATGTTTTATGGTCATGCTCCGATGGTCAATGGTTTATTCTTAATGAATCTCGAACGTAATATTACACATGTTCATAGTGTAGATGCCAAAAGATTTAAAGTTGATAACGATAGTCCCACATACTTGTGGCACTGCCACCTTGGTCACATTGGTGTCAAGCGCATGAAGAAGCTCCATGCCGATGGACTTTTAGAGTCTCTTGGTTATGAATCGTGTGACACGTGCGAACCATGCCTTTTGGGCAAAATGACCAAGACTCCGTTCTCCGGAACAATGGAGCGAGCAACCAACTTGTTGGAAATCATACATACCGATGTGTGCGGTCCAATGAGCGTTGAGGCTCGCGGAGGATATCGTTATGTTCTCACTCTCACAAATGACTTGAGTAGATATGGGTATGTCTACTTAATGAAACACAAGTCTGAGACCTTTGAAAAGTTCAAGGAATTTCAGAATGAGGTAGAGAATCAACGTGACCGAAAGATAAAATTCTTACGATCAGATCGTGGAGGAGAATACTTAAGTCACGAATTTGGTACACACTTAAAGAAATGTGGAATCGTTTCACAGCTCACGCCGCCTGGAACACCTCAGCAAAACGGTGTGTCCGAACGTCGTAATCGCACTCTATTGGATATGGTGCGGTCTATGATGTCTCTTACCGATTTACCGCTATCATTTTGGGGATACGCTCTAGAGACAGCTACATTCACTTTAAATAGGGCACCGTCTAAATCCGTTGAGACGACACCGTATGAATTATGGTTTGGAAAGAAACCTAAGCTGTCGTTTCTAAAAGTTTGGGGATGCGAAGCTTATGTCAAGAAACTTCAACCTGAAAAGCTCGAACCCAAGTCGGAAAAATGCGTATTCATAGGATACCCTAAGGAAACTGTAGGGTACACCTTCTACTTAAGATCCGAAGGCAAGATCTTTGTTGCCAAGAACGGATGCTTTCTGGAAAAAGAGTTTCTCTCGAAAGAAGTAAGTGGGAGGAAAGTAGAACTCGATGAAGTACTACCTCGTGAGCGGGATAGTGACGCAGCACAGGAAACCGTTCCTGTGATGCCCACACCAACTGAAGAGGAAATCCATGATAATGATCAAGGTACTTCGGATCAAGTTACTGCTGAACTTCGTAGGTCCACAAGGACACGTTCCGCACCAGAGTGGTACGGCAACCCTGTCCTGGAAATCATGTTGTTAGACAACAATGAACCTTCGAACTATGAAGAAGCAATGGCGGGCCCGGATTCCAACAAATGGCTTGAAGCCATGAAATCCGAGATAGAATCCATGTATGAAAACAAAGTATGGACTTTGACAGACTTGCCCGATGATCGGCGAGCGATAGAAAACAAATGGATCTTTAAGAAGAAGACGGACGCGGATGGTAATGTTACCATCTATAAAGCTCGACTTGTCGCTAAGGGTTATCGACAGGTTCAAGGGATTGACTACGACGAGACATTCTCTCCCGTAGCGAAGCTAAAGTCCGTCCGAATCATGTTAGCAATTGCCGCATACTATGATTATGAGATATGACAGATGGACGTCAAAACAGCATTCCTTAACGGGCATCTTAAGGAAGAACTGTATATGATGCAGCCGGAAGGTTTTGTCGATCCTCGGAACGCTAACAAAGTATGCAAGCTCCAGCGATCCATTTATGGACTGGTGCAAGCATCTCGGAGTTGGAACATTCGCTTTGATGAAATGATCAAAGCGTTTGGGTTTATGCAGACTTATGGAGAAGCCTGCGTTTACAAGAAAGTGAGTGGGAGCTCTGTAGCATTTCTCATATTATATGTAGATGACATACTCCTGATGGGAAATAATATAGAATTTCTGGACAGCATTAAGGCCTACTTGAATAAGTGTTTTTCAATGAAGGACCTTGGAGAAGCTGCTTATATATTAGGCATCAAGATCTATAGAGATAGATCGAGACGCCTCATAGGTCTTTCACAAAGCACATACCTTGATAAGATTTTGAAGAGATTCAGAATGGATCAGTCCAAGAAGGGGTTCTTGCCTATGTTACAAGGTATGAGACTGAGCTCAGCTCAGTCACCGACCACGGCAAAAGATAAAGAAGAGATGAGTGTCATCCCCTATGCTTCAGCCATAGGATCTATTATGTATGCCATGCTGTGTACCGGACCCGATGTAAACCTTGCCGTAAGTTTGGTAGCAAGATACCAAAGTAATCCCGGCAAGGAACACTGGACAGCGGTCAAGAATATCCTGAAGTACCTGAAAAGGACAAAGGACATGTTTCTCGTTTATGGAGGAGACGAAGAGCTCGTCGTAAAAGGTTACGTCGACGCTAGCTTCGACTCAGATCTGGATGACTCTAAGTCACAAACCGGATACGTGTATATGTTGAATGGTGGAGCAGTAAGCTGGTGCAGCTGCAAGCAGAGCGTCGTGGCGGGATCTACGTGTGAAGCGGAGTACATGGCAGCCTCGGAGGCAGCACATGAAGCGATTTGGGTGAAGGAGTTCATCACCGACCTAGGAGTCATACCCAATGCGTCGGGGCCGATCAAACTCTTCTGTGACAACACTGGAGCTATTGCCCTCGCAAAGGAGCCCAGTTTTCACAAGAAGACCAGGCACATCAAGCGTCGTTTCAACTCCATCCGTGAAAATGTTCAAGATGGAGACATAGAGATTTGCAAAGTGCACACGGATCTGAATGTCGCAGATCCGCTGACTAAACCTCTCTCGCGTGCAAAACATGATCAACACCAGAACTCTATGGGTGTTCGATTCATCACAATGTAACTAGATTGGTGACTCTAGTGCAAGTGGGAGACTGTTGGAAATATGCCCTAGAGGCAATAATAAAAGTATTATTATATTTCATTGTTCATGATAATTGTCTTTTATTCATGCTATAACTGTATTATCCGGAAATCGTAATACACGTGTGAATACTTAGACCACACTATGTCCCTGGTAAGCCTCTAGTTGACCAGCTCGTTGTGATCAACAGATAGTCATGGTTTCCTGACTATGGACATTGGATGTCGTTGATAACGGGATCACATCATTAGGAGAATGATGTGATGGACAAGACCCAATCCTAAGCATAGCATAAAAGATCGTGTAGTTCGTTTTGCTAGAGCTTTGCAAGTGTCAAGTATCTCTTCCTTCGACCATGAGATCATGTAACTCCCAGGTACCGTAAGAGTGCCTTGGGTGTATCAAAAGTCACAACGTAACTGGGTGACTATAAAGGTGCATTACAGGTATCTCCGAAAGTAGCTGTTGGGTTGACACGGATCGAGACTGGGATTTGTCACTCCGTATAACGGAGAGGTATCTCTGGGCCCACTCGGTAATGCATCATCATATTGAGCTCAATGTGACCAAGGTGTTGGACACGGGATCATGCATTACGGTACGAGTAAAGTGACTTGCCGGTAACGAGACTGAACAAGGTATTGGGATACCGACGATCGAGTCTCGGGCAAGTAACGTACCGATTGACAAAGGGAATTGCATACAGGGTTTGATCGAATCCTCGACATAGTGGTTCATCCGATGACAACATCGAGGAGCATGTGGGAGCCATCATGGGTATCCAGATCCCGCTGATGGTTATTGACTGAGAGCGTCTCGGTCATGTCTGCATGTCTCCCGAACCCGTAGGGTCTACACACTTAAGGTTCGGTGACGCTAGGGTTATGAAGATATGTATATGCAGAAACCCGAATGTTGTTCGGAGTCCTGGATGAGATCCCGGACGTCACGAGGAGTTCCGGAATGGTCCGGAGGTAAAGAATTATATATAGGAAGTGCTATTTTGGGCATCGGGACAAGTTTCGGGGTTATCGGTATTGTACCGGGACCACCGGAAGGGTCCCGGGGGTCCACCGGGTGGGGCCACCTGTCCCGGGGGGCCACATGGGCTGTAGGGGGTGCGCCTTGGCCATCATGGGCCAAGGGCACCAGCCCCTATAGGCCCATGCGCCTAGGGTTTCCCCCTAGGAGGAGTCCTAGTGGTGGAAGGCACCCCTAGGTGCCTTGGGGGGGAGGGAAACCTCCCCTAGGCCGCCGCCCCCCCTAGTAGATCTCATCTACTAGGGCCGGCGCCCCCCCTTGGCACCCCTATATATAGTGGGGGAGAGGAGGGACTTCATACACCAGCCCCTGGCGCCTCCTCCTTCCCCCGTTACGTCTCTCCCTCGTAGTCTCGGCGAAGCCCTGCTGCTGTGACGCCCTGCATCCACCACCACGCTGTCGTGCTGCTGGATCTTCATCAACCTCTCCTTCCCCCTTGCTGGATCAAGAAGGAGGAGACGTCTCCCGTCCCGTACGTGTGTTGAACGCGGAGGTGCCGTCCGTTCGGCGCTGGTCATCGGTGATTTGGATCACGTCGAGTACGACTACATCATCACCTTGCAAGCTTCCGCACGCGATCTACAAGTGGTATGTAGATGCAAACTCTCTCCCTTGACTCATTGCTTAGATGAACTCATAGATGGAACTTGGTGGAACCGTAGGAAAATTTTTAATTTTCTGCAACGTTCCCCAACAGTCAGTTGTTTGCCCCTAGAAAATGATGGTTAGCTTTCCATTTACTGCTATTGTTTCAATGAGAATACATGGCCGAGCTCGGCAGCTGCCTCGAGTAGCCGGGAGGTGGCTTCGCCACTGAGCGGGGCGGAGAGATGGACGAGAGCTAACATGGAGCGAGCTCCTAACCTAGCAACACTATCTTGCCATCCAGCCTCCTAAAGATAAGATATACTCCCTCCGTACCAAAAATAAGTGTCTCAATTTTAGTACAACTTTATACTATGACACTTATTTTGGGTTGGAGGGAGTCACAATTATGAAAATTAGGGCAACTCCAACGCGCCGGCGCAAACTGTCCGCGCGCGTTCATTTGGGCCGAAACAGATAGAAACTACGACCCAATGCACTGACGCAAATCGACGAGCGTCTGCATTTGTCTGCATGCAACCCATTTCCGACTCAAATTTGGGCCGAGTTTGTATCTCCAAAGGAGTGGGTTAGTAAAGCTACTCTCCGATCTTGTCCTCCTCCTGGCCCGTCAGTGGTGGCACATTGGGCATTCCCCCTCCCATCGACAGCCAACACACCCGGGCACCCCGCCTCACTGCCGCCAACCAGTTCCAGCCGGTTGTACGCTGCCCAGGCCACCGCTCACACCCCACACAACCCCAGCAGCACGCCGCACTCGACGGACGCTCTTTGCCAGCATTGGTGGATTGTTTTGCCACTGTTGTAGCATCCCGTCCCCCGCCATTGCCAGCAATGCTCCAAGCTCGGCTACCTCGCTCGCCGGTCGCCTCCATGGTTGCCTCCACGCCCGCTGCTTGGTCTAGGAGACACGCAGGGCTCTTCATGGTCCGACTTCTTGCACCACTCCCGCAAGGTGTGTGGCATTTCCCCCCAAGGTACAAATGCATAGTGGCGATGAGTACTTTTTCAACAACTTCATTAGCGATTCAGATGATTCATCGTCCGACGATGAGGAGATTGTGGTTGCTACTTTGCTCGTCCATGACCACATTAGTAGGCAACAGCTGATGTTTAGGGGCTCGCTCCAGCGTTGAATCACAATAGAGAAAGCGGCCATTGCCTACTCTAGGAGGTCTACTTCAAGTCCGCTTCCCCACTCTTCAAACAAAACCTATTCTGACATCGCTTCAGATTGCTAGACACGTGTTCAATCGTATCCGGGAGGGGGTGATGGCTTACGATGATTGTTTCGTATGCAAGAAAGATGCTCCGGGAAAGGTTGGCTTCTCTCTTATCATAAATGCACTGCACCTATTCGGATGCTTGCATCGGAATACCCTATGATCTTATTGATGAGTATGTCCACATGAGTGAGTCCACATGCTTAGAATCCATGTACAAGTTCTGCAAGGCGGTGGTAGCAGTGTTTGGCCCGGAGTACTTGAGAGAGCCAACTGTTGTAGATACAACCGGGTTGATGGCGATCAATATCGATAGGGGCTTTTCGGAGATGCTTGATAGCATTGTTGTATGCACTGGGAGTGAAAGAACTGCCCTTCTGCTTGACAGGGGTAGTATAAGGGGCATGTGAAAGCCTGCACTGTCATGCTTGAGATCGTGACTTTGCAAGATCTCTAGATTTGACACTCTTTATTCCGCATAGCCGGCTCTCACAATGCGATAAACGTGCTTCAGCGCTCTCCCGTGTTCGCAATGCTTGCAGAAGGCAATTGTCCAGAGGTGAATGTTGAGATCAATGTCCACAACTACATCAAAGGATACTACATAATTGATGGTATCTATCCTTAGTGGACTAGTCTTGTCAATACAATCCCCAACCCGACAGGAGAGAAGAGGGAGAGATTTGCCCAAGCACAAGCAAGTGCTAGAAAAGGATGTGGAGTGCGCTTTTGATGTTCTTTAATCTCAATGGGGCGTCGTTCAATATCTTGTTAGAACTTGGAGCACTAAGAAGTTGTGGAAGTGATAACTGTTTGTGTGATCATGCACAACATGATCGTAGAGGATGAGCGTGAGGATGAAATCTTCGATCAGAGGTTTCAATTTCAGGGTGAAAATGTTGTGCCTGAGCATGAAAGAGCGACAATGTTTGCACAATTCATCGAATTTAATCATCAAATGCGTGATTAGAAAACTACATTCAACTACAAGATGATTTGGTTGACCATATGTGGGCTCACCTTTGCAACCAACAGATGTATCGTCTCCATTTTGCTTCGAATGTATTTGTGATAATCTAAATTTTATTTGGTTTGTAAACTATGAGATTTTATTTGTCTGTAAAATGATGATATTTATATTTGGTTGAATTATGCGAGCTTTAGGCAATGTTTTTAATATGTACGCAAAAAAAAGCAAAAATATGGCCGCACACCGGCCGTGCGGACGGAAATACATTGGCGATTTGTGCACACTGTCCACCCAAACGTGAACGAGGATGGACGCGGTTCAAAACGTCAACCCAAACAAACAAAAAAGGGATGCTAGACAAACACACTGAACTCACATGTCCTGTTTTTCCTTAATTTCAAATTAATTCAAAGCAAACACGTTGCGAACAGCTTCGAGCCGAAGCAAGGTAGAAAAAGGGATGCTAGACAGCCTGGGAAAATAACCACCTCCCTCTTCGCCCTGTTTCCGCCTTCGCATCGCACGGCTCGCACCCACGAAGTTCTCTCCCCCGCGCCCCCGACTCTTCTCCCCCGCGCGGCCCCACGCGAGATCTCTCTCCCGCTGCGGCGACCGCCATGGCGGGGAGGGGCTACCAGGGCCGCGGCGCGGGCGCCGGCGCCGGCGTGTCCTTGGCCGTGGTGAGCACGCCCAGCCAGGAGCTGGCGCTGACCAACTGCGCCTACGTCTCCCCCGCCGACATCCGCCGTTTCCCCACCGCCCTCGCCCTCGTCGGCGACGTCCTCGTCTTCGCCCTGCGATATCCTTTTGTTCACCTTCCTTCCTCCCGCGATCTTGTGTTCTCCGTGAGATCTCTCTGAATTTTGAGGTGGCCCGGCGCGCTGATCTGATCCGCTGGTCGGCCCAGTTCGAAATCCCGGAGGGTCTAGAGCACCGTGCTCACTGGGGCGCTTTAGCTTCATTTTCGTGGCGATCTCGCGGGGACGGGCTGCTGGCGACGCTAGCTAGTACTGTATGTGGGATGGCACGATTGCCCGGTTTACTTGCTCTAGCTGCTAGTGCCTACAAATACCATGCGATTATTGTGGGTGCATTGCAAAATTGTGCTTCTCTAATCCACGCGCCATCTGCCTAGACAAATAAATTGGATAAATGTCCACAGTATCACGTCCTGCGTCCAGCGTGCTCTGTAGATGCCGTTTATTTGGGATGTGGGAGCCTTGATGAATGATGAATCAGATTGTCAACAGGCGTTCATTTTTTATTACAGGCACACAATTATGTAATTCCACTTAGCCTAAACATGCATCATTACTAAACATCACCCAGTGTAGGGGTTTAATTTTGGTTTTGTCAACCGGAATCACCATGCCGGATGTTATTGTTCTGAAGTGTTTATACCTTGGTTAAAATCACATTGTGTTGTCTCAACTTTAAGAGGGAGGCTTTCATGTGGAATCTATGGAGCTTTGATGATATTCTGTGCCGATTTTATTTTAGAATAACATATTCTTTCTTTCATGTTTGATCCTTAACGTGTATCCACTGCCCACGATGCCGTTGCTACTGGAAGCATCGCCTTGAATGCCATTCAGCGTCGACAGGTGAAGGTTTCGGCTGGGGATTCTATTACCGTTAGCAGGTAGGATGATCAACTGTCGACTGAATCATACGTGTAGTTGGATGCGATTCTGTGTTGCCTTACTGTTGTGGTGAATAATATTTCTGCCCAGTTTTGCTCCTCCTGATGATTTCAAGCTGGCATTGCTCACATTGGAGCTAGAGTATACTAAGGCAAGGTCCAACCGAGCTGAGGATGTAAGTTCATTGGTCTATCTGTGACTACAGTTTTAGTTATGCTTTATTTACTGTGGTTTGACATGCATTAGCCTGGCTCTGCAGCTGGATGCCGTATTGCTTGCCCAACAACTCCGGAAGAGATTTCTGGATCAGGTATGGGATAATCAGTTACATTCTGTCTGTGAGTACAGGTTATCTTTATTTTTTCATCGGTATAAACATATGTATGTTATGTTGTCCATGAAAAATCTCATATGCATGATTGGATTGAGAATGTCTGCAGTTTGATAAGAACACTGCTTCCACTTGTGGGCACATAATGGTGACATGTGGGGTTGTTTACAGGTCATGACAAGTGGGCAACGAGTGCCATTTGAATTTTATGGAACAAACTACATATTCAGTGTCAATCAAGCTTTGCTAGAGGGTCAAGAAAGTTCCACGCCGTTGGACAGAGGATTCCTGTCAAGTGATACATACATCATATTTGAGGCGGCTCCTAATTCAGGAATCAAGGTTCCTTTGAATAACTTCTATGTTGTTATCAGCAGTTCTATTAATAGTTTATGTGACAAGAGCATTTTGTATGGCTTCTGAAAGCAACACAATAAGACCTGTTAATCTGCTGTAGGTTATCAACCAAAAGGAAGCAGCTAGCAGCAAGCTTTTCAAAGATAAAGAGTTTAACTTGGAAAAATTGGGGATAGGTGGGTTAAGTTCTGAATTCACAGACATTTTCCGTAGGGCATTTGCTTCAAGGGTGTTTCCTCCTCATGTTGTCAGCAAGTAAGTATCATTCCTGCTTCTTTAATTTTGTACCATCCGTAGCATATGATGTTTTACTCACAACTGAATACTTTAGATTGGGCATTAAACACGTAAAGGGTATGTTGCTATATGGACCTCCTGGTACTGGCAAGACCCTCATGGCCCGTCAGATTGGAAAACTGTTGAATGGAAAGGACCCGAAGGTATGGATATTCGTATTGGCGTGGAGTAGCTTTGTTACTTTTCGAAACATTTGTGTAGTGCCTATCATCTAGTTCATTCTTAGATACATTGTTACTTTTTAGGGCCCTTTATCCTGTACGAATTTATGAATATTACATTTAAAACACAGGCTTGATGAAGTTTTGTTATCATCAGCAGTGATAAATATATTTTTTGAATAAAAAATTTCAGTTCTCAATTCTCTTGTTTTAAGTTCAGTTCAATAAAGGAACTGTGTATCATAGTCCATTTTATACTGAGGAACTTTCATGTATCATACTTAATTTATTGTAGCACAGGCACCAGTAGTCAGTGACATGTAGTCTGCTAACACTACAATGCCAGATGCTTGTCCATTATGTTTACTTGAGATTAAATACCTTTTCCTGACCTCAGATTGTGAATGGACCTGAAGTGTTGAGCAAATTTGTTGGAGAAACAGAGAAAAATGTGAGAGATTTGTTTCTTGATGCTGAAAATGACCAGAAGGCGCAAGGTACGATATCTCATGAGCTGAATTCTTCTCATATTTTTGTGTGAGGTGAATCCTTATCGACACTTGATTTTTGTACCTCCTTCTCACAGGTGATCACAGTGACCTCCATGTTATCATTTTTGATGAAATTGATGCTATCTGCAAGGTGGGTTCTGTTGACTATAACTCTCAGCATAATATATATTTTCTCTTGCTTAGGCTTTGTCAATATGACAGAACAAAATAAAAATTAGCTTGCGATTATCACTAGTTACTAGATAGTACAGGTTTATTCTTATCAACTTGGGTGTCGATGGAGTTTAAGAGTGTGCTGTCAACATGAATAGTTCTGAAGTGTGTGCTGTGACAGTGTGTAATTGTGTATTAGCCCCTGCCAAAGGAGTATCTCATAACTTCTGTGTCAGAGATTTACATGAAACCTATCATATGCTCATATCCTTTTTATTTTTCTTCAGTTATGCCTAAGATTCCACATTAAATATCTATTCTAGAACTCTTTAACTTGCAACTTTATTTTGTGCATGTGACATCATACTGTATAATACATCATGTACAATGTTGGTTTAGTTTTATTCAAAATTGCCAACCTGCATGTATTGATGAAACTCTGGTTGTGCAGTCTAGAGGATCTAGCAGAGATGGTACAGGCGTACATGATAGCATTGTAAACCAGCTGCTTACAAAGGTATGTTTTACTAGAATTTGAAGTTCAGATTTTATGTTTTTTGCTTCTATCTATTACTGAGTTATGTCCAAACTCTCAACTTTACAGATAGATGGTGTTGAGGCGTTGAATAACGTGTTGCTTATTGGAATGACCAACCGTAAGGATTTACTTGACGAAGCTTTATTGAGGTATATATGCTCTGACCCATGTTGCTTGATGACAAACTGATCTAGCAAACATGTCATTGGTAGCTCCAACTCTGTGGTACTGAAACAAATAAGTTTCCTGATGAGACAAACTTATGTAGCAAGTCTTTCATCATAAATGCATTCATGCTGAATTCTCAAAAATATATGAGGCCTTTGATTATTGGAATTATATTGGTTGCCATGCATCCAGTACCTTTCATCACTCCTAGTGATGTATGTTACTGTGCGATTCACAAAGAGAAGGTTGCTAGTCACTCTAGAGGCTGTGCAGATAGATGACTACACCATATTCTCTTTTGCTAGTTCATTTCTGTTCTATTATTCACATATATTCATTGCCCTTTGATACATCTGTGGCAGACCAGGACGACTGGAAGTTCATATCGAGATAAACTTGCCTGACGAGAATGGTCGTTTGCAAATTCTTCAAATTCATACAAGCAAGATGAGGGAGAGCTCTTTCCTTTCTCCAGATGTTAATCTTCAAGAGCTAGGTATGTTCTTTGCAAAGTAATATTGTCTGCGGCATTTGGACTATTATAGCAAATATTTTTTATTTGTGTTTTTAGCTGGCCATTTCATGCTAGTGCTATTATCCGTAGTTCAAAGATTTTATTCTTCTTCTTAAAAAAGGGAGTGCTGCTAGCAAGTAGCGATGCTTCCTTCAATGTTTACTGCCATTTTGTTGTAGTCGGACATTTTAGTATGACTAACTAGGGGTTTGTGGGATGTGGGAAATTTGTCAGTATATCTTTTTTACTATATATGATTGGTAATTGTGAAAATCACATCCAAATGACACATGATCTTCTCAATGAAGCTGCACGGACAAAGAACTACAGTGGAGCAGAGTTGGAAGGTGTTGTTAAAAGTGCAGTTTCATTTGCTTTGAACCGGCAGATAAGCATGGATGATCTCACTAAACCTTTGGACGAGGAAAGCATTAAGGTTACTATGGATGATTTTGTGAATGGACTTCATGAAATTACTCCTGCATTTGGTGCTTCAACTGATGACCTCGAAAGATGCAGGTGCGAGCACTGATTTCTTAAACAATTTTTTAACAGAATGATTTCCATCAGCACAAATTTCAAAGGGCGATCATTAGTTTCTTCTTGGGGTATTCCTGGAGTACATCTTATTATTTGTGCTTTGGAATTTTTCCTTGTAATATGCTCAACATTGGCTATGGCCCGTGGGCACTGTCACTCTTCTCCCTTAATTCAGCAATTCAGTGGCTGGGCTTTATAATACATTCATTAGTGAGTTTAGAAGGAAAAATAGAATTTCCTTCAGCAATATAAGACTTGACATTTGACTGTAACAAACCACATGCTTATAGCTTGTCTGGCATATAAGAATATCTTTTAATGATGAGCTTAACACATATATGATTTTAAAATTCCTTACCCTCATGTATCTCTTATTTTATCTTCAGTTGTCTCGGTTACTACAATTTTAATGTTACCTTTATGTGATTTTTTTGTACAGGTTACATGGTATTGTTGACTGTGGCAAGGCACACCAGCACATTTTTCAGAGAGCTATGCTTCTGGTGGAACAAGTTAAAGTTAGCAGAGGTAGCCCACTTGTGACCTGTCTATTGCAAGGTTCTGCTGGAAGGTACAGTCTCTAAAACACATCATCGTTGTCTGAATATATTGCTGGAAGCTTATTTCACATTAATTGCTTTTCAGTGGTAAATCAGCTTTGGCCGCTACTGTTGGTATTGACAGTGATTTTGCTTATGTCAAAATTGTAAGTTCCTTTACTTCTGGTTCCCTCCATCCTCAGTTGCAAACTATAGGGCCACATATCTCTAATTGTGGTTTTCACCATAGATATCTGCGGAGACAATGATTGGTTTCAGTGAAAGCAGCAAGTGTGCACAGATTTGCAAGGTCAGGGATGTTCTTAATATAATGAATTTGGTAGTTAGTTGATATACGGAAGAATCTATTTGAATCGTGTATCCTGTTTATTGCTCCTGTGTATGCCTTTTCTAGTTATGCTGTTTGCTTCCTGTATGCTTACACATAAGGTGTCTTTCGTTGTGATGGTTACAGGTTTTTGAGGATGCTTACAAATCTCAGTTCAGCATCATAATTCTTGATGACATTGAAAGGTATTAGAACCTCAATGCCACAAAAGTCTGCTGTCATTTGTCCTTTCATTTTTATTGAAGTATTCTTTGGTGCTCCTTTATGACCATTTAGGTTACTGGAGTTTGTTGCCATCGGACCACGTTTTTCAAATCTGATATCGCAAACTCTTATGGTCCTCCTCAAGAGGGTTCCTCCTAAGGTTTGCACAATCACACTTTTTTCTTCAGTAGTATCCTGGGGCCCAATCTTTTCTTGGCTGCAAAAACAGCTTTGACTTGACTTTGTCTTTGACTCGCATATCTTACCTATCTTTTGCAGGGTAAGAACTTGCTTGTTATTGGAACAACAAGTGAGACAACATTTCTAGACTCCATTGGTATGTCTGGTGTGTTCTCGGTGACCTACGAGGTTCCCAAACTGACAAAGGAGGATGCTGCAAAGGTAAGATTAATTACTAAAGACATACATTGAGGTCTATGGTTAAAATGCAAGAAACTGTAACCGTTTCACATTGCATATTCTTGAATAGTACTCCCTCCGTCCGGAAAAACTTGTCCCTCAAATGGATGTATCTAGCACCAAGTTAGTGCTAGATACATCCATTTGAGGAACAAGTTTGGGACAACTTTTCCCGGACGGAGGGAGTAGATGATTGCTTCATGTCCTCTGTAATACATATTCTATGGCCTTGACAATTTGGAATTTTACTCTTTATCAACCTTATATGACCGCCCTGCAGGTGTTGCGACATTTGAATGTGTTCGATGAAGGAGATGTTGAGACTGCAGCAGAAGCGCTGGACGATGTAATCTTCTTTCTAACATTCTTGTATTCCCTCCACTTAAATGGTTGCCTATATTTTCCCAAATTCTTACAATCCTTCAACGATTGCAGATGCCGATCAAGAAGCTGTACACGCTTGTCGAGATGGCTGCGCAGGGGCCACAAGGGGGAAGCGCGGAAGCCATCTATGCCGGAGAGGAAAAGATCGACCTCAACCATTTCTTTAGCATCTTGAGCGACATCATCCGCTACTGATCACACATACATCTGAGGACCCTAGGCTCCACTATAGGAATTTGTTTACTCCAGTTTCCCCTGCTTGCTATCTTCACAGGGTAGAGTGGCTTGATCCCGAGTGGCCTTTCATTGTCACGGTTCGGCGAGAGTTGTCTCTTTGCTATGCTTCCCTCGATATAAACATTCTGTTATCTGAAGCCTTAGGGCTTGTTTTGTTTGAGACCTTGGCGCCGTGCCTGAGAAATATTTACCTGGCCATGCTATTTGGTGAATGGCGTTGTTGATGACTAGGGATACCAATCCATACCTCCAGGATGCGCTTTTAGAGTTTGGTTGATATATAGATAAGTTGGCAGTTTCATCTATATATCGGACAGTTACTTTCTTGCCATACTAACTTCGAAGCTGTTAAGGGTTGCCTGCTTGTTTATTTTGACAAGATACATTGCATGTTTGTTGATACTCCCTCCGTTCCAGAATATAAGGGTGTATTAATTTCCGTGCAAACTCAACCATTTCAAAAGTGCATTGTTCAGGATTCAGACCACATCTGTAATAGCATAACTAAATCAAGCATCCATGAGGATTTGAGCCACAAAACAGCACCCGTAATAGCAAATTCCACGGATTTGCTTCCGATCTCCATCAGCATGTCATCGGAAAGCGGGTTAAGAGCTTCCACATTTCAACGCTCATGAATTAGGGTTAAAGACTTGAAGTGGACACGTTCATTTCTTCTGTCCATTCACCTCGGTTGATTCTGATATGTGTGCAAGTTATGTTGTAATTCTGTCCTTGTTATAACTGGGCCTGTAATTTGTGGATTGTTAGGTGTTTAAGTTAAACATGTGTAATCGGGCCTATATAGGCACAACAAGCTAGCTAAAAATATACATTAAACGAGATTGATAGGCTAAATACATATCATGAGACAAAACAGCTCGGGAAATAAGAGACCCTCGGAGATGGTTTTTGACACAGTGGATGTTTGGGTTCGTGTAGATGATCTGCCACCGGATAAGAGGACTGAAAAGTTTGGTACTGCCCTAGGCAACTGGCTGGGGTTGACTGTGAAAGTTGATTGTGACAAAGATGGGGAGGCACGTGGTAGCAACTTGCAGGTATGAACAAGAATTTCTATCTTTGATCCATTGGTGAGGGGATTCTATCTGAAATCTGTGAGAGAGGAGCCCAAGACCTGGTTTGATTTTCATTATGAGAAGATCCCACACTTTTGTTTTGAGTGCGGGCATTTGGTCCATGTGAATGGAATCTGTGATCCACCTTTAGAGGAGCTGGCTCAGTGGGTGGGGGGGGGGGATGGCTACGGGCCTCTCCTGGTAGAAAGAGTAATGAAAAGGAGGGATCGTTTGGGCACTCACATAGCAGCAACAACAGCTGGGGGATGGGGCAAACCAGCGACAACGACCGGGAACGCCAGGGCAAGGAGAAGGGGGACATTCCGGCAAAGCGCAATCTGCAGGAGGAGTTCTCTAAGTCAGCTGACCATCGCACTGGCGAGGGGTCTAAGTCTAAGCCTGACAAGGGCGAGGTAATTAGTCCCATCAAGAAGGTAGGGAATAAGCATGAGGGCGGATATGACCTCAGGGAATGACTAGAGCAAAAGAGAGAGAATGACATGAGGCATAAGCTGATGGAGCAGCAACGACTGAAGGATGGCACTAGCCAAGGAGAGACAGAAAAGGACAAAGATAGAGAGGACTCTTTTTTCTCTGCAAATTATGATAGGTATGGTATGCCCTCCAGGCCTGATCGTGAGGGCGGTCGGGGCAGGGCAAGAACAAAGGGCCACTATGTGCACAAGCCAAGGCAAGAATATAGGGAAGTTTACTATGATAGGCCCTATCAAAGATTTGAGCATGGGGGCGCAAGAGGAGTCCAAGACGATATTGGGTAGCGAAAAATGACCCCGACAAGCAGATTTCACATGAGGGTTTTATCCGTGACATGAGACGGAAGACTACTACTGTCTTTGATCGCATCTCTGATCCTATTGATTCATCGGCGGACCCCGAGGACTGGGTCCGTCGGTCGCAATGAATCTTCTAGCCTGGAACTGTCGAGGACTGGGGTTGGACTCAATAGTGGGCGAACTACGAGACCTAATACGGTCCTACAACCCAGCGGTGGTGTTCTTGAGTGAAACAAAGAAAAAGGCTCGGGTGATGGAAAGATTAAAGTGGAGCTTGGGCTTCCGCAATGGTGTGGCAGTTGATTGTGTGGGGCAGAGTGGAGGGCTAGCCATTTGGTGGGGTGATCATATCCAAGTTTCGGTTCGCCCATGGTGCCAGTATTTTCTTGATATGGAAGTAGTCTTTAAAGGGAAAATCTGTAGAATCACTGGATTCTATGGTGAACCCAACACAGAGCAACGTAAGAAATCATGGGATGCGCTATGATATTTGAGGGCTCATGACGACCTTCCTTGGATTTGTGTGGGCGACTATAACGAGGCTCTGTTCCAAGCTGACCAATGTGGAGGCAACCCAAGGAGTTTTATGCAGATGGAGGCCTTCCGTGACTGTCTAACAGAATGTGGTCTCGCTGACTTGGGTTTTTCAGGATACCCTTATACATGGGATAACAAGCGAGATGGTAGTGCAAATGTTCAAGTCAGGCTTGATCGAGCTACATGCAATGACGTGTTTTTGGAGTTGTTCCCAAAAACATGTGTCGAACACATTCTCACTGAAGAATCCGATCATCAAGCACTGCTGATCAGGGTGTTGGAGACAGCTCCATGCACCGACAAGAATGGTGTGAGATAGTTTTGCTTTGAGGAAGCTTGGACGCGACACAAAAAGTATGATGAGATGCTAAATGAGGTGTGGGAGGCAGCGGGAACTAGCGAACAAGGATTAACGGCGGTCTGGCAGCGATTAGGTAATGTTACAGGCTTGATTCAGAGATGGGCTAGGGGCGTGTTCAACTCAATCAGAAAGAAAATTGCAAAGCTTAAAACGCAATTGTTTGAAGCCAAGCAACAAGCGCTGGT
The DNA here is from genome assembly GCF_002162155.2 of Triticum dicoccoides. Taxonomy (NCBI): domain Eukaryota; kingdom Viridiplantae; phylum Streptophyta; class Magnoliopsida; order Poales; family Poaceae; genus Triticum; species Triticum dicoccoides. The sequence goes on along the minus strand of NC_041381.1, from coordinate 604,120,333 downwards.
GACAGGATGTTTTAAGGTGGTTCAGGAAATTGAATCGGAGCTCAGAGAGGTGTACGAGCGAGAAGAAATAATGCATAAGCAATGCTCTAGGGTGGACTGGTTACGAGCGGGCGACAAAAATACCAAGTACTTTCAGAATAGAGCATCTCAACGCAAGCGTAAAAATACAGTCCGGGCTCTGCGGCGCGACGATGGAACAAAATGTATGGAGAATGCGAAGATGAGAGAGATGGTTGCAGGGCTCTAAGAAATTTTTTCAAGTCAGAAGGATCAACCGGTCCAACTCGCTGTTACAAAATATTGTACAACTTGTATCTCCGGAGATGAATGAGTCACTCGTTTCTCCAATTTCTGATGAAGAGATCAAAGTGGCGCTGTTTCAAATGGGATCGATGAAGGCCCCGGGACCGGATGGTCTGCCCGCGTTATTCTATCAACGACACTGGTTGTTGGTAAGGGATAATGTATGTAGAGCAGTCAGAGACTTTCTAAATGGAGTAGCAGCTCCGGAAGATTTCAATGCCACCATTATAGCCATGATTCCCAAAGTTAACTCCCCAGAGCTTTTGTCGCAATTCCGTCCCATTAGTCTATGCAATGTGCTCTACAAGATTGCTACCAAGGTGTTGGCAAACAGGCTGAAACTCATCCTCCCAATTATTATCACCAAGGAGCAAAGCGCGTTCATGCCGGGGAGACTTATAACAGACAATGTGTTGGTGGCTTACGAATGTGTGCATGCCATTAGAACAAGGAAGAGGAAGAAGGCTCTGTGTGCCGTCAAGTTGGATATGATGAAGGCATATGATTGGTTGGAGTGGATCTTTCTGGAGAAAATGCTAGGGCAATGTGGCTTTGCTCCTGCTTGGATTGCGATGATCATGAGGTGTGTGACAACAACAAATTTTTGGGTAAAGTTGAATGGAGACTACTCAAAGTGCTTTTATCCGTCTAGAGGGTTGAGGCAAGGTGATCCTTTGTCGCCTTACCTTTTCCTCTTCTGTGTTGAGGGCTTCTCGGCGTTGCTAAAGAGGGCACAAAATGATGGTAAGATTAAGGGGGTGAATTTTGGGGGCACTGGCCCTCATGTTACACACCTCCTCTTTGCAGATGACAGCATTGTCTTCCTAGAGGGGACTAAAGAGAATATGCAGGCTCTTAAGGATATCTTAGCAAAATACAAGGTAGCCTCTGGATAGTGAGTCAACTTACAAAAATCATCGATCTTCTTCGGGAAAGGTTGTCAAGAGGAGAAGAAAACGGAGCTCAAAACCACACTTGGTGTGTAGTCCAAAGCTTTGAGTGAGAGATACCTTGGTCTACCAACACTAGTTGGAAGATCAAAAGATGGTACGTTCAAATATGTAACAGAATTCTCAAAAGGAAAGGTTAGTGGATGGAAGGGACAAGGTTTGTCAAAGGCTGCGAGAGAGGTTCTTGTCAAGTCGGGCCTCTTAGGTGGTACCTACCTTCACCATGAGCTGCTTTTGCCTTACAAAGAAGATGTGCAGGAACCTGACTTCTATATCTTCGAAATTCTGGTGGGGCGCAGTGAATGGTGAGAGGAAGGTGCACTGGATCTCTTGGCAAAAAATGTGTGCAGCAAAAAGAGACAGAGGCATGGGGTTTAGAGACTATGAATTTTTCAACCAAGCTCTGCTCGCGAAACAGTCTTGGCGGATTCTCCAGCCCCCCACTTCTCTATGTGCGAGGGTTCTCAAAGCAAGATATTTTAAGGAGGACTCAATCCTCACAGCGACCTGCTCCCCAACGACATCTTATACTTTCAGAAATATCCTGCATGGTCGTGATCTTCTTAGGGAAGGGATGATTTGGAGGATCGGAGACGAAACCCAAATTTGAATTCACCACGACAATTAGATCCCGAGGAGTAGCTGTATGTAGCCATTGGGCTAGTTGTACATGTCGGGTGTGGCGAGAGTAGCACATCTTCTCTCTACTGATGGGAAAGGGTGGAACATGGGAAGGTTGGAGACCATGTTCACTCCTGATGAGGTGCAAGATATCAAGCAAATAGCAGTAGGAGGGCCCGGCCATGAGGATTGCTTGGCCTGGAACTACACTAAGGACGGGTGCTTCTCTGTGAAATCGGCATACCATGTGAAGTTGTCAATGATAAGGGCAGGATCTAGACAACCGGAATCCTCGTCTTCGGTCAATAAGCATCGTAGTTTTATGTCTCTCTAGGATACACAGGTGCTAGGAAAGGCCAAGATTCACATGTGGAGACTAATCAGAAATGGCCTGGCTGTCGGAGCCGAACTTTATCATCACCGGATTAAACTTGGGTTTTTTTTGTGTTGCATGTGGACGGGAGGAAACAGTACACCACAGATTTTGGTCATGTCAGCATTCAGTTCAGTTCTAGCAGCTTCTTCACTCAGAGATGGGAGTCTTGGTGGCGATCCCACCGTCTTAGATCGGTTCCTAGAGTGAGTTGGCGAGCTGGCTCCTGGAATGGTTCTGTAAGGCGTCGGGCGATGAGAGGGAGGTGATGATACAGGCGACATACGGTTTATGGCTGGCCCGGAATGAAGCGAGAGATGGGAAAAGAATTGCACCGCCACATGAAATCATAGTTATGGTCGTAGCTCACATGCATGAGTGGAAAGAGGTGCATGCAAATCAGAGGCAACCGGCTTCGCTACAGCCGCGCCAAAGTGGGCAGGCTCCTAAGGAGGGTTGGGTTAAGGTTAATGCCGATGGTGCGGTCTCGAAGCATGGGGACAAAGGAGGAGGAGGAGCTGTACTGAGAAATCACGAGGGTGCTTTCTTGGCGGGATTGAGTCGCCATTTCCCCAACATCACTATTCTGGAAGCAGCTGAGATACTGGCATGCAAACGGGGCTTGGAGGTGGCAAAGGAGGTCAATGCACAGAGAGTGCACGTCGAGCTTGATGCCCAGAACATGGTGAAGATGATCAAGCAACCTGCCAAGTACCTGGGTGCAGCTGGCCCTTGGGTGGAGGAGATCAAGATCTTATTACATTCTTTCATAGATGCTATATTGTCTTGGGTTAGGAGATTTGCTAATGTTGTCGTGCATAAATTTGCTAAGGTAGGTGTAGGAGATGAACTGTGTAAGGTTTGGTTGGGGGCTCCCCTGGACTTCGTTTTGGATGTAATTTCGGATGACATTCTGAGCTACGGATGTTAAATAAAAGCGGCAACAAATTTCCCTCAAAAAAAGCTCGGACGTCCATGGCAAGGGTGACCGAACTAGCCGTGGCAAGCGGTCAAGATGTTGTTTGGTGGCATCAGCGAGTTTTGTCGCGCGTTTAGTACATGTGAGTAGTGCTTGTACACATGCGCCAAGGAGTAGATGAGTTCATTGTACCGCATTAATGAATCTTATGTGTCGTGTTCATGTGATTGTTGTTTTCGTTGGTTGCACCTCGAATTTTCTAAGAGCATTTCCAGCCGTTTGCCCCCCAGGGGGCTTGAAATATCGCCGCCTGGGGGCGAACCGACGCTAAAATCGGCATGGGGGCGATCGGATTCCCCGCCGCTGCCCCCAGGTCGCCCCCAGACGCTGATTTCGGCCCTCTTTTGGTGCAAATTGGCCCACTTTTCAGCCCACTTTTGGCACAAATTGGCCCTCTATCGGTGCAAATTGATCAATTTCGGCTCATATTCGCCCTGCTTCAGTGCAAATTTAACAGAAGCTATTTTTTATCGCATAGTTCATCATAGAAAATCAAATAGAAATCAAATAGTTCAACAAATATTTCAATACAAATTGTATAGTTCAACAAATAAAACTCATACTTCATCACATGTCGAGCTAGGCTTTGCCCTTGAGCCTCCATAGGTGCTCCACCAGATCCTGCTGCAGTTGTTGATGCACCTGTGGGTCTCGGATCTCCTGACGCATATTGAGGAAGGCAGTCCAGGTTGCCGGTAGCTGGTGATCAACTTGGACAAGAGGACCCTGCCTGCAATATGGTTCAGTGTCAAACACTGGCTCTTCCTACTCGCTCTCAATGATCATGTCGTGCAAGATGACACAACAAGTCATGATCTCCCATATTTGATCTTTCGACCAGGTCTGAGCGGGGTACCGGACAACAACAAATCAAGATTGTAGCACACCAAATGCCCTCTCGACATCCTTCCTGCAAGCCTCCTAACACTTGGCAAAGTGGGAGTTCTTGCCTCCTGGCACAGGGCTCGAGATAGTCTTCACAAATGTGGACCATCCCGGATAGATGCCATCTGCTAGGTAGTATCCCTTATTGTAGCGCCGTCCATTGACCTCGATGTTCACCAGAGGAGAATGACCTTCAACAAGCTTGGCAAAGACAGGGGAGCACTGCAGTATGTTGATGTCATTGTGAGTTCCTAGAATACCAAAGAAGAAGTGCCAAATCCAGAGGTCGTGTGTGGCCACTGCCTCAAGTACCACACTGTAACCGCCTTTGTACATCCTCTGCCAAGCAAATGGACAGTTTTTCCATTTCCAGTGCATGCAGTCGATGATTCCAAGCATCCCAGGAAATCCTCTTGCTGCATTCTTGAAGGAAATATGCCCTAGAGGCAATACTAAAGTTGTTATTTATATTTCCTTATATCATGATAAATGTTTATTATTCATGCTAGAATTGTATTAACCGGAAACTTAGTACATGTGTGAATACATAGACAACAAAACAAAGTGTCCCTAGTATGTCTCTACTTGACTAGCTCATTAATCAAAGATGGTTATGTTTCCTGACCATAGACATGTGTTGTCATTTGATGAACGGAATCACATCATTAGAGAATGATGTGATGGACAAGACCCATCCGTTAGCTTAGCATAATGATCGTTAAGTTTTATTGTTATTGCTTTCTTCATGACTTATACATGTTCCTCTGACTATGAGATTATGCAACTCCTGAATACCGGAGGAACACCTTGTGTGCTATCAAATGTCACAACGTAACTGGGTGATTATAAAGATGCTCTATAGGTGTCTCCAAACGTGTTTGTTGGGTTGGCATAGATTGAAATTAGGATTTGTCACTTCGTGTATCGGAGAGGTATCTCTGGGCCCTCTCAGTAATGCTCATCACTATAAGCCTTGCAAGCAATGTGACTAATGAGTTAGTTGCGGGATGAAGCATTACAGAACGAGTAAAAAGACTTGCCGGTAACGAGATTGAACTAGGTATGATGATACCGACGATCGAATCTCGGGCAAGTAACATACCGATGACAAAGGGAACAACGTATGTTGTTGTGCGGTTTGACCGATAAAGATCTTCGTAGAATATGTAGGAGCCAATATGAGCATCCAAGTTCCGCTATTGGTTATTGATCGGAGATGTGTCTCGATCATGTCCACATAGTTCTTGAACCCGTAGGGGCCGCACGCTTAACGTTTGATGACGATTCGTATTATGAGTTATGTGTTTTTGATGACCAAAGTTTGTTAGGAGTCCTGGATGAGATCACAGACATGACGAGGAGTCTCGAAATGGTCGAGAGGTAAAGGTTGATATATTGGAAGGTTATGTTTGGACACAAGAATAGTTTCAAAGAGGTTCAAACATTTTTTGGAGTACCGGGAGGTTACCGGAAGCCCCCGGGAAAGTTAATGGGCCTACATGGGCCTTAGTGGAGAGAGGAGGCAGCGGCCAGGAGGTGGCGCACGCCCCCCAAGTCCCAATCCTAATTGGACAAGGGGTGGGGGCGCAGCCCCCTTTTCCTTCTCCTTCTCCACTTCTTTCCCCCTTTCCCACTACGTAAAAGGAAAGGGGAATCCTACTAGGACTAGGGAGTCCTAGTAGGACTCCCCACACTTGGCGCGCCCCCTGGACCAGCCGTCTCCTCCCCTCCTCCTTTATATACGGGGGCAGGGGGCACCCCAAAGGCACATCAATTGTTCTCTTTGCCGTGTGCGGTGCCCCCCTCCATAGTTTACTCCTCCGGTCATAGCGTCGTAGTGCTTAGGTGAAGCCGTGCGCGGATCACATCATCAACACCGTCATGACACCGTCTGCTGACGGAACTCTCCCTCAACCCTCTACTGGATCAAGAGTTCGAGGGACGTCATTGAGCTGAACATGTGCTGAACACGGAGGTGCCGTACGTTCGGTACTTGGATCGTGAAGACGTTTGACTACATCAACCGCGTTAACTAACACTTCTGCTTTTGATCTACGAGGGTATGTGGACACACTCTCCCCCTCTCGTTGCTATGCATCTCCTAGATAGATCTTGCGTGATTGTAGGAATTTTTTTGAAATTGCATGCTACGTTCCCCAACAGTGGCATCCGAGCTAGGTCTACACGTAGATGATATGCACGAGTAGAACACAAAGAGTTGTGGGCGATAATAGTCATACTACTTACTACCAACGTCTTACTTTGATTCGGTGGTTGAGGGAGTCCTGGATTAGGGGGTCCTCAGACAGCCGGACTATATACTTTGGCCGGACTGTTGGACCATGAAGATACAAGATTGAAGACTCTGTCCCGTGTCCGGGTGGGACTCTCCTTTGCGTGGAAGGCAAGCTTGGCAATTCAGATATGTAGATTTCCTTCTCTGTAACCGACTCTCTGTAACCCTAGCCCCCTCAGGTGTCTATATAAACTGGAGGGTTTAGTCCGTAGGACAACAACAATCATAACCATAGGCTAGCTTCAAGGGTTTAGCCTCTACGATCTCGTGGTAGATCAACTCTTGTAATACTCATATCATCAAGATCAATCAAGCAGGAAGTAGGGTATTACCTCCATCGAGAGGGCCTGAACCTGGGTAAACATCGTGTCCCCCGCCTCCTGTTACCATTAGCCTTAGATGCACAGTTCGGGACCCCCTACCCGAGATCCGCCGGTTTTGACACCGACATTGGTGCTTTCATTGAGAGTTCCACTGTGCCGCCACTTCAAGGCTTAATGGATCCTTCGATTATCGACAACGATGCGATCCAGGGTGAGGTTCTCCTCCCCAGACAGATCTTCGTATTCGGCGGACTCACACTGCGGGCCAACTCGCTTGGCCATTTGGAGTAGATCGATAGCTACGCCCCTGGCCATCAGGTCAGGTTTGGAAGCCTGAATTACACCGCTGACCTCCGCGGAGACTTGATCTTCGACGGATTCGAGCCCATGACAGGTGCGCCGAATAGTCACAATGAGCATGACTTAGATCTGCCATTGGACGGTGTTCGGGAGATCACGCCTGTGGTTGCCCCGGCTCTTAATCTGGAGCAGATAGTGCCATCCGTGGACGGGTGGATGGACCCCGCCACGGAGGCCGCACACTCAGCAGCGTTAGAGCCGAACACAGACTTCACCTCCAATGAGGTCTGCGTCATCGGACCCTCGGACTCATCTCCGGTCGTAGGCTCCGAACCGCGTGCATCCGTGCCTATCGAATCTGATCAGGCACCGATCCTGGAGTTTACCTCCGCGGACATCTTTCAGCACTCGTCCTTGGGCGACGTGCTAAATTCACTAAAGTCTCTCTCCCTGTCAGGAGACTCTTGGCTGAACTATGTCCGGCTTGAGTGGGAAGCGGACGTCAAAGAAATTCGTTCCCCACCCACCACCCACTTAATAGCCACTGTCGATGACCTAACGACATGCTTGATTTCGACTCCGAAGACATCGACGGTATGGACGATGATGCCGGAGAAGAACAGGAACCACCGCCTAAAGGGCGCTGGACAACCACCTTATCATATAATATATACATGGTGGACACACCCAAAGAAAACAACGGCGAGGAACGGAAGGATGCAACAGAGGATAATCCTCTTGAGAAGCAACCAAAGCGACGACGTCGGTGCCGCTCCAAATCCCGCCACAGTAAAAACAACGATAACAGCGCAAGAAAGAATAATACCCTAGTCGACTCCAAAGGCAACGACGACCCCATGGACCCAACGACGGAGCAGGATGAGCCAGGGGACGACGAACATAGCCCGGGGCCGCTGTCCGAACATAGCGAGGGCGGAGATAGAATTCATAAACCTGTCTCCGGAGAGGAGATTAGTCCGGACGATGATGCACTCATCATCCCGGAAAGGGACTTGGAACAAGAGAACCTCCATAGAAGGCTTATCGCCACCGTGAGGAGCTTGAAGAAGCAGAAGCAAAGGCTTAAGGCCGCGCAGGACACGCTCAACCGCAGATGGAACAAAGTGCTCGACACTGAAGAAAAATACGGCGGCGATCACCACACAAAGAGCTACCCAAAGCGCAAGCCGCTGCCCGAATTCGACGACGAGGCTATATATCCCATTCCGCCGAAAAATAATACGGCCGATCCACCGGACCGACCACCCCGTGGCCATGACAGGGCGGCTAATGGCGCCACACACAAGTCAACACACGATTTACGCGAGCACCTGGACCAAAAAGCCGGTATGGCTAGGTCCATCTATGGATCCAGGAAGCGTGCTCCGGTGCAGGATCATGGCCACCAAAACGATCATATTGATCGAATACCAGCTCGGAATCAACACCGAACACTACAACCATCGGTGTCATGCCATGACACATCCAAATACAGGGGTGCCGTGCTCCCCCTATGTTTCACCGATGAGGTGCTGGATCATGAACTTCTAGAGGGATTTAAACCCGTAAACATAGAGGCATACGATGGAACGACAGACCCTGCAGTCTGGATTGAGGACTTTATTCTTCACATCCACATGGCTCGCGGAGATGATCTCCATGCCATCAAATACCTGCCCCTCAAGTTGAAAGGACCAGCTCGGCACTGGTTGAAAAGCCTCCCCAAAAACTCAATTGGAAGTTGGGAGGAACTTGAGGACGCTTTCAGGGCTAATTTTCAAGGGACCTATGTCCGACCTCCGGATGCAGATGATCTAAGTCACATAATCCAACAACCCGGAGAATCAGTCCGTAAGCTTTGGAACAGATTTCTCACCAAGAAGAATCAAATCGTCGACTGCCCGGATGCCGAAGCCTTAGCGGCTTTCAAGCACAGTATCTGGGATGAATGACTCGCCAGACACCTCGGCCAGGAAAAGCCGAGGACAATGGCAGCCTTAACAAGCCTTATGACCCGCTTTTGCGTGGGCGAGGACAGCTGGTTGGCCCGCAGCGGCACCAGCGACCCAAGCACATCCGAAGTCAGGGATGGCAATGGAAAGCCGTGACGCAATAAAAGCAAGTGTCGTAATAATGAAGACAGCCCAGACAACATGACGGTAAACGCCGGATTCAGGGGCTCTCAACCCGGTCAACGGAAAAAGACATTTAAAGGCTGCAGAGATGGACCATCCAGCCTAAACAAAATTCTGGACAGATCATGTCAGATTCATGGCACCCCCGACAAACCTGCGAATCACCAACAGAGAATGCTGGGTCTTCAAGCAGGCCGACAAGCTAAACTCCGAACACAAGGGGAGGGATCAGCGAAGTGAAGACGAGGACAAACCACGTCAGCCAAACACTGGGGGGCAGAAAAAATTTCCACCAGAGGTCAAAATAGTGAATATGATTTACGCAACTCACATACCAAAGAGAAGGCGCAAACGTGCACCCCGAGACGTATATGTTGTAGAGCCTGTTGCCCCTAAATTCAACCCATGGTCGGCCTGCCCGATCACTTTCGATCGCAAGGATCATCCGCCTAGTATCCGACATGGAGGCTCGGCCGCCTTGGTGCTTGACCCAATAATTGACGGATACCATCTCACCCGGGTCCTTATGGACGGCGGCAGTAGTCTTAATCTGATATATAAGGACACTGTCCGCAAAATGGGGATAGACCCGTCAAGAATCAGCCAAAGTAGTACTACCTTTAAAGGAGTAATACCAGGCGTAGAGGCCCGCTGCACGGGCTCTCTAGCATTAGAGGTTGAATTCGGTTCTCCCAACAACTTTTGAGGTGAAGAACTAATCTTCGACATCGCTCCATTCCGAAGTGGCTATCACACACTACTTGGAAGAACGGCCTTCGCCCATTTCAATGCAGTTCCGCATTACGCTTATCTTAAACTCAAGATGCCCGGTCCACGTGGCGTCATCTCAATTAGCGGAAATATAGAACGTTCTCTACATGCGGAAGAATACGTGGCGGCTCTAGCAGCCGAATGGCCTCTCCAACCAGAATAACTGATTGGTCGTCAAGACCACGGACACGGTTAGACATGTCCGGTGCACCACTAGTTGTAGGAGCCCAGATAAACCTGAGCTTGGGTGGATGGATATACCCCAATAGGTGGTGCTTGGGGCTGCCAGCATGTAAAAAAGGCCCATAGTGCGGCTCGACCCTATTAATACAATAATAGATTGCATTTTCATGGTTCATTGAGAATAATCAACTTTTCGCACGATTACACGAGACTCTGTTACCTGGGTTTTTCCTCTTTACATATGATCATCGTGCTACACCCTTCCAGGATACTGCACAACGGAGACAAAGGCGTAGACGTGTAGCAGGGCCCCGTTCAAAGGTTTCTTTCTAGATTAAGACCCTGTGTAAACCTTTTCTATTGTCTCTTGTTGCTTCACACACCCCGGGTACTCGAAACAACCGAGAGGGATACTGGCGTTATTGGCAAGCTTTTTCGTCACACCAGATTAATGCATGTACCTGGAAAATCAGGGCTCATTATTGAGGGCGGTGCTCAGCCCATCATAAGTTGAAAAGTCTGAATACCTTAGGGAGTGTTCGGCGTCATGAGTTTGGCCTTATATGCATCAGCTCCGAATCATGTCTTTGGTCAATAGTTGGGTTTTCCCGGCTCCCGTGTTTTGCTACCTTATGTTCTGCTCTATTGGCTAAGGTGGCACCGGGAGAACTACTACGATTGTGCCCCGGTTCATCTGGATGAGCACCTTAGTAGAGAAAGCCGAAAGCTGACTGTCATGATAAAGCGAGAGACTGGTCAACCACTCGAGGACTCAGCGGAATCTTTGCGATTCCTCCGCATTAACGAAAGACCGGTTTCCCGATCATGTAAGTATGTGCACCGTATTCGGATGAACGCGGACGTACCAGGGGCTGTATAGCAGCCCCACTGTCAAACTCCTATGGCTAAGTGAAAGTGTTAAAGCTATATAGTACGATTGCCTCGTTCGTCGCGCTATCACCTCCTTAAATGGACCAAGATGCTGGATCAAGTGTGAGTATGCGCTTTACCGAACACCCCCGCATTATATGTGTGGGGGCGGAAGCCGGCGACTGCAAACTTTTAGGTTATATATACATAAACGGCCGCACAGGAGGCACTCAATACTTTGTGGGCAAAAGTATAAAATGTAGCCTTTATAATCAAAATAGCATTGTTTTTACAATCAAGATATATGTCACTGGAACATGGTACCCTTTGAGCACTGAGCCTCTATTAAACGGGCACCTTCCAGGACCTCTTCAAAATAGTGCTCGGGCGAGTCCTGACCCCCGGGCGGACCCCTGGCTGCAACAGCGATGGCCTCAATCTCCGCCCAATATGTCTTAACACGGGCAAGAGCCATCCGCGCACCTTCTATGCACGCCGACCTCTTAACAGCGTCGATATGCGGCACAACACGAAGAAATCGTTGCACTAAACCAAAATAACTATCCGGACTTGGCTCCTTCGGCCAAAGATGATCCCCGACAGACCTCATGGCAAGCCCGGACAACCTATGGAGCTCGTCCCATTCGGCGATTTTTTCATTCAACAGCAGTGGACGCCTTGGACTACTGAACTGCAACCAGAACAATCTTTCCACCTGATGATCTTTCTGATCTTTGAAATACTCAGTCGCATCAGTAGCACTTTTTGCTAAATCCAAATATGCGTCTTCCGAACTCCACAATTGGTCAAGAGGGGCATACTTTGGATCGCCAAACTTCGTCCGCAATAAGAAGGGCTTCCCAGCCGCGATATCTCCGGCTTGACAAAGCTCCTCCCGCGCTACTCTGATTTCAGAGCACGTTTCCTTGGCTGCTTCCAAAGCCTTCTTCAAGTCAGCTGCTTTCGCTTGTTTTTCCCTTTCCAGGAGCTCATAGCGGCTGGCGGCATTTTGCAGCTCAAGAGCCATGTTGGCTATTTTATCTTCGCAGCGGCGATGAGCAGCATGTTCGGTTTTCAATTCTTTGGCTGCCTTCAGGGTGGCCGCATCGCTTCTACTTGCTTGTTCTTTGGCTCGGGGAAGCTGGGCCCAAAGGGTCTCCACGGCGGCAGCTCCATCTACAGTCAAAGCATATTATAGGTGCTAGCATTATGCTCCTCTTTATATTTGCTGACCACCCGAATATACATACCCTGTGCCTCGTCAAGCCGCTTGTTCACAAGCGTGATGTCCGCATCCGCCACGTCAAGCTGCCGCTTCAATTTCTGCAAAATTAGCAGTTCGGTCAGCCGCCGGATCTGCAGCCTCCTGCGCAAGAAAACAACACCATTATTACCTGAGACTATGATCCTCTAGTCGCCGCGTTAAGGAAGCAACCAGAGGGCTACTATCTGTATAGAGCACACTGTCACATCCTAGCTAGTCCATGCATTAGTGTGTGCATCATGTTTAACTTTCATTTGAAATTGGAAATGGGGAAGACAGAACCCCCAGAACCCCTTTTGAATCCAACTAGGGTTTACTAAAATTATTTTCAATGAACCTGAGATGCCCTTCTAAAATGCTCATCACTTTTGCTTTGGTTCAGAGCCTCTGCCAAAAGTGGTGCACAATTTTCTAGGTCATCCTAAGGTCTTTGAATTAAATCATAAGTATTTGAGTTTGGGCATTTAAATTATATAAAACATTTCAAGTGTCCAAATATTCCCAAACTAAAATGTTCCATGTTGGAAATATTCCAACTAAGGACCAGGTCCAGTTTGGTAAATTTTGAAGCTGTTTAAGTATTTTTAAAAACTCCACAAAGTTGCAGAAAAATAGAAGAAGAAAAACAGGAAGAAAACCTTACCTGGCGCCTACTAACCGGCCCACCTGCCGCGCCAGCGAGCTGCTTGGCTCGGCCAGGCAGGCAGGCAGGTGCTCGGCGGCGAGCACCGCATGGGTGCCACGCACCTGGTCACCGCCTCGCCGCTCCCCTCACCGAGCCGCAATGTGGATCGCTCCCCCTCTCTCCCCCGAACCCCTCGGACATCTCCTCTCCTCCCCAGCTCCTCCCCCTCGCGCTCCCCAGCCATGGCCGACGCCACCGCCGCAGCCCCATCACCGTAGCCGCGCTCCCCGCCGTCCGTGCTCCGTCTTGCCGTGTCTAGGAGCTCCGCCGCCATCCTCATCGTCGAGCTAGCCGAGCCCCGCGTGCTCGTATGGCCCGAGTCCACCGCACCGACTTCGCCCGAGTCCACCGTCGCCGGAGATCCCCTTCAACGCCGTCGCCGCATCAGTCCGTCCCCGACCCCGCCGGTTGCCTCCACGAGTGCCCTGTGAGCCTAGCTACCTCCCCTTCCCTTCCTTTCTCGCCCCCGAGCTGTGTAGCAACCGCACGAAGATCACCCGCACGCACCGCCGCGGAGCTCGTCGCCGACGTGCTCCCGGCCATCCTCCGGCCACCTCTCGGTGTCCATCGCACTCACCACGTCGTGTAGGGTCTAACGATACACTCCCCGCACCTCACCGCACACCCTAGCCTCGAGTTCGCCTCCACCCGAACTCCGGCGGCCGCCTTGGTCGTCGCCGGCGCCGATTCCGGCCACCCCGACCTCAACTAAACACCACCAAGAGCTGCGGTTTGTCCCCAGCTCCACTTAGATGCCTTCCGCGATCCATTTGGTGGCCGGAACGGCCAAAATCACTTCTGCCACCGCATCGGGCTCGCCGGCGGCTAAACGCCGATGCAGCCGACTTGACTTTGACCACGGGTGGGCCCTGGTTGACTCTGTTGAGTCAATGACAGGTGGGTCCCAGCCCTGTTAACTAATCCGGTTTAGTTCTAATTAATATTTAGCTAATCTAATTATGCTGACATCCGGGACCCATCAGTCAGGTTTGACCTGGACGTCCCCGTTGACTATGACATCACCCTGACGCATTGCTGACGCAGTAAATCATGCTTGTTTGTCATGCCTGCTATTGCTTAGAGTTGTGTCAGGTCTGATTCATCAGGGATAAATCAGAGGTGTGTGAACATGTCCTACTGTTGAAAGCTAAGTGTGTGAACACGATTTGGTAAAGGTAGCGGTGAGAGGCCATGTAGGAGTACATGGTGGGTTGTCTCATTGCAGCAGTCCTCAGGAACTGAGTTCTGTGTTTGTGATCCATGATCAGTTACTACCACACATTGGGCTCCGGGCACTCCAAGCTCTCTCGACTTATTAATCAACTTGATCTCTGTCCAGGAGTTGCAACTAGTTTCTGGTGTTTGTAGGTAGTGTTAGTAGTCTACCAAGTGGCACCCGGTACAGGTGGGCTTGGGACAGACTAGGCACAGTGGCCTGGTGTACCAAGTGGCACCCAGATGGTGGGCTTGGGAACCCTGCACACATCGTTTGGGGCCGTGAGCGACACCCCGGCCGGATCTCCTTGCGGATGGAACCCAAATAGGCGATAAACCTGGACGAGAGACTTGTGTGGTTAGTCAGGTCGTGGCCGACACCCTCGCTGGGCTTCCGCTTGAAGGTTGCCGAGTACATGTCGTGTAAACGGCGGTAAGTGGTGAGAGCGTGTGTGAAGAAGTACACCCCTGCAGGGTTAACATTATCTATTCGAATAGCCGTGTCCGCGGTAAAGGACTTCTGGGTTGCCTGTACAGTTCATAGACAAGTGAAAGTGGATACTCTAAAATACGCAAGATAAGCGTGAGTGCTATGGATGGCGTTCTCGTAGGGAGACGGGAACGGATCCATAGTGGTGTATTTATATGGTGAATATGTGGACTCGTGTGCGCCACCTCAAAAGAGTTACTTGAAGTCGTAGTTTAGGATAGCCACCGAGTCAAAGCTGGCTTGCTGCAGTTAAACCCCACCATCCCCTTTGTTGATAATGATGCATATGTAGTTAGATTTGATGTAAGTCTTGCTGGGTACATTTGTACTCACGTTGCTTAATTTATGTTTTTGCAGAGAGACTTTAGTCTCGCTAGTAGTACCGCGTGGACTTCGACGTTTAGCTTGTTACCTCAGCTACGATCTTGTGCCCTCGGCAGGATCTGGTAGATAGTCAGGCTTCTCAGCCTTTTTCATTTGTAGATGTCTGTACTCAGACATGTTAAGCTTCCGCATGTGCTTTGACTTGTGTGCTCTGATTGTCGGGTCATGAGACCCATGATTGTAATATCTCGCTCCTCGGAGCCTATTGAATAAAATACTTGAGTTGTAGAGTCATGTTGTGATGCCATGTTGTATTTGCACATATCGAGCATATTGTGTGTATGTTATTGAAATGCTTGGTATGTGTGGGATCTGACTATCTAGTTGTTTATCCTTAGTAGCCTCTCTTACCGGGAAATGTCTCCTAGTGCTTCCACTGGTAGCTTGCTACTGCTCCAGAACACTTAGGCTGGCCGGCATGTGTCCTTCTTCGTTCCTGTGTCTGTCCCTTCGGGGAAATGTCACGCGATGAATACCGGAGTCCTGTTAGCCCGCTACAGCCCGGTTCACCGGAGTCCTGCTAGCCCAGTGCTACAGCCTGGATTCACTCGCTGATGACCGACACGTTCGATGCTGGGTCATGGATGCCTGTCCCTGTAAGTTTGTGCCACTTTGGGTTTACGGCTAGCCATGTCAGCCCGGGCTCCTTATCATATGGATGCTAGCGACACTATCATATACGTGTGCCAAAAGGCGCAAACGGTCCCGGGCGAAGGTAAGGCGACACCCGTGGGGATACCGTGCGTGAGGCCGCAAAGTGATATGAGGTGTTACATGCTAGATCGATGTGGCATTGAGTCGGGGTCCTGACACACACCTAGCGTGTGCGGTACACTCAAAAATGTATATTACCTTGTGTACCTCAAAGCCTCTTAGTAGGCCCGCAAAAGCTTCATTCAACCAACTTTTGGCGGATGAGATCCTCTCAATGACCGTACCCATTAAGGTACGATGTGCCTGTGAGATAGCCGCTTGCTCCAAAAGATCCATCAACGTGTCTGGTTGTACACCGGGCATTCTCGGGCTTTTTCTGTTGGTCTCCTTAGGAGCCGAGAACTCCGTACTTCGGGCTGCTGAAGAGTTACCTTCTGGCCTTTGTGGATTAGGGGAAATCCTCCGCGACGACACCTCAGGGTTGTCCATCTCACGAAGCGGGGAAGCAAGAGGAGGCGTTTCGCTCTCCATCATCTCCAGAAGAAGATCCCTCGAAGACGAACATTGTGGAGAAGGGCTGTGAGCCGGACTACAAAATATATATTTTGGTTGTTATTCTCAGAAAAAGAGCAGGGCCCTGATCACTTAGAGTGTGGCTGACGGCCGACCCCCTTGCGGGTTCTGCGCGGTAAGGATGCCCTCCGGGGCAAGGCCCCCTGGTGAAGGTTTCTTCCCTCGTTTAGAAACCTCCGTTTCCAAGTCTTCAGGGGCGGCCCTTTTTTTCCCGTGGGGAGAAGGGATTCTAGATTCACCTCCCCGAACATCCTCCTTCGTAGAGGCACTAATTCCCCCGGTTTGGATGTGTAACGTATGAAGCCTGCCTTCGGCCTCTTTGTTCCTCCCCTCACCCTCTCCTGAGGGCACTTGATACGGTGCATGAGCCAGCATCCTGGTTAGCAAAGGATCTGGCGAGCCTTCGGGGAGAGGGGCCGAACACCTGATCCTCTCCGCCTTCCTTATTCAGTCCTGGCAGAGGGCAATTTTTTAGAGTGATGTTGTGACAATTATAAAAATGGCGGGTTCGGTCGTGGAGTTACTTACTTGGGTATCTGGGCGGTTGCAGCTCAGACCCGCATCCTCGATGGTGTCCAAACACTTTATTCATGATCCGAAGAACAATCGATACATCCCTTCGAGTGTTACACAGAAGAAGTGTTGAATAGTTCATGGTCCTTCTGGGTTGAACTCCCACATACGGAGAGATCGACGTTGGCATGGCAGGACTCGACGAACTACCATTACTTGAATTACTTTGACGAGACTGACATCCCTCTTGAGGAGATCTTGGATGCGACTCTGCAATGTCGACACGTCATTAGCTGGCCCCCAGTCCAGCCCTTTGTTGACCCATGATGCCAGCTAGGGCGGAGGGCCCGGGCGGAAGGCTTGGGTGGCCGCCCACTTTGTACCTCGGGGCGCTGTGATGTAAAACCACTCCCGTTGCCATAGGTCGGACACCTCCGGAAAGGAACCCTTTGGCCATAGGGCCTCGGCACCTTTGCTTATTATAGCAGCTCCACACTCCGCGTGTCACCCATCGATCATCTTCGGCTTCAGATTAAAGGTCTTGAGCCACAAGCCGAAGTGTGGGGTAATGCGGAGGAAGGCCTCACACACGGCTGTTGGTGATCGTAGAATTTTTTTTAAAATTTTCTACGCATCACCAAGGTCAATCTATGGAGTTATCTAGCAACGAGAGAGAGAGATGAGTTTATCTACATACTCTTGTAGATCGCGAGCGGAAGCGTTCAAGAGAATAGGGTTGATGGAGTCGTACTCGTCGTGATCCAAATCACCGATGATCCTAGCACCGAACGGACGGCACCTTCGTGTTCAACACACGTATGGAGCGGAGACGTCTCCCGCGCCTTGATCCAGCAAGGAGGAGGGAGAGGTCGAGGAAGAGAGCTCCAACAGCAGCACGACAGTGTGGTGGTGGTGGAGAGGCAATACTCCGGCAGGGCTTCGCCAAGCTCTTAACGAAGGAGGAGAGGTGTTGGGGAGGGGAGGGGCTGCGCCTTTGGTGTGGTGGTCAGCCCTCCCCTCGCCCCTCTATTTGTAGGGGAAGGGGGAAGGGGGCCGGCCCCCTCTAGATG
>NC_041381.1:604073118-604102239 GCF_002162155.2 Triticum dicoccoides | reverse complement strand
AGATCTAGAGGGGGGGGGGCAAGGGGAGGGGGCTTGCCCCCCAAGCAAGGGGGTTCCCCCTCTAGGGTTTCCCCCCAACCCTAGGCACATGGGCCCAAGGGGGGGGGGTCGGTGTCAAAACCGGCGGATCTCGGGTAGGGGGTCCTGATTTGTGTGTCAAGGCTGATGGTAACAGGAAGCAAGGGACACAGATGTTTACCCAGGTTCGGGCCCTCTCGATGGAGGTAAAACCCTACTTCCTGCTTGATTAATATTGAAGGTATGGGTAGTACAAGAGTAGATCTACCACGAGATCGTAGAGGCTAAACCCTAAGAGCTAGCCTATGATGGTATGATTGTAAATGTGATCGGCCTTCTAAGGACCAACCTCTCCGGTTTATATAGACACTGGAGAGGGCTAGGGTTTACATGGAGTCAGTTACAAGGAAGGAAACACAATATCCGGATCGCCAAGCTTGCCTTCCACGCCAAGGAGAGTCCCATCCGGACACGGGCTGAAGTCTTGAGTCTTGTATCTTCACGCTTCAATAGTCTGGACGATGTATATAGTCCGGCTGTCCGGATACCCCCTTATCCAGGACTCCCTCAGTAGCCCCTGAACCAGGATTCAACGATGATGAGTCCGTCGCGCAGTCTTGTCTTCGGCATTGCAGGGCGGGTTCCTTCTCCGAATACTCCAAAATAATCATCGAACACTTAGACCATGTCCGGATCCACAAAATAATCTTCACATACCGCTGTAGAGAGAATGATATTTCACAAACGCAATCTGCTGACAACTTTTTAGACAACGCGACGTGTCATTTCGGTCGGGTCATTATTCGAACCGTTTTCCTACAACCAGCCATAGCGCATATTGCGAGGCGGTTTCTTTGACACGTCTTGTCAAAGCAGAGATCGTGTCCCCTTATCACGGGATTCTCATCAATACGGGTATGGGTAATCCCACCACGCAATCAATCGTGGCACTTGGGAAGCAAGCGATTCCCAATGGGAAAGTGGGGAGGTGCACCACTTTCATCGCCTCTATAAAGGGATGAGATTTCCTCATTTTACCCACGCTTTCCTTCTCCCTTGCCCACTCTTGCCCCCTCGAGCTCCAACGCCCAAGCCCAAGTCTTCTCCGCATAGCTAAACATGTCCGGAGCAGGAGGCAAGTGGGTGGCTTCCACCGTCAAGGAGAAGCATATCGCAAATCTTGGGGCGGCTGGATACTTGGCCGCAGACATAGCGCACCGGCTACCGGACGCCGGGCAGGTCATTCCGACCCCAGGACCCCACGAGAGGGTCGTATTTGTCGCCCACGTCATCCGTGGACTGGGATTTCCACTTCATCCCTTCGTCCGCGGGCTCATGTTCTACTACAGGCTAGATTTCCATGATCTAGCCCCGAACTTCGTCCTCAACATCTCGGCGTTCATCGTCGTATGCAAGGCCTTCCTCCGTGAGGGAGTCCTAGATTAGGGGGTGTCCGGATAGCTGGACTACCATCATCAGCCGAACTATCATCGGCCGGACTATCATCATCGACCGGATCCAAGACTATGAAGATACAAGATTGAAGACTTCGTCCCGTGTCCGGATGGGACTTTCCTTGGCATGGAAGGCAAGCTTGGCGATACGGATACATAGATCTCCTACCATTGTAACCGACTCTATGTAACCCTAGCCCTCTCCGGTGTCTATATAAACCAGATGGCTCTAGTCCGTAGGACGACAACAACAACCATTACAATCATACCATAGGCTAGCTTCTAGGGTTTAGCCTCCTTGATCTCGTGGTAGATCCACTCTTGTAAACATCCACAATATCAATATCAATCAAGCAGGACGTAGGGTTTTACCTCCATCAAGAGGGCCCGAACCTGGGTAAAACATCGTGTCCCTTGTCTCCTGTTACCATCCGCCTAGACGCACAGTTCGGGACCCCCTACCCGAAATCCGCCGGTTTTGACACCGACATTGGTGCTTTCATTGAGAGTTCCTCTGTGTCGTCACCGATAGGCTTGATGGCCTCTTCAATCGACAATGACGCAGTCCTGGGTGAGACTTTTCTCCCCGGACAGATCTTCGTATTCGGCGGCTTCGCACTGCGGGCCAACTCATTTGGCCATCTGGAGCAGATCGAAAGCTACGCCCCTGGCCGTCAGGTCAGGTTTGGAAGCCTAAACTTCACGGCCGATATCCGCGGGGACTTGATCTTCGATGGATCTGAGCCGCAGCCGAGCGTGCCGTGCTGTCACGATGGGCATGACCTAACTCTGCCGCCGGACAGCACCTTGGAGGCCGCACATGAATCCGCTCCGACCCATAGTCCGGAGCCGATCGCTCAGATCGAGGATGGATGGCTGGACACCGCCTCGGGAGCTGCAACTTCTACGGCGATGGAGCCGAACACTTACCTTGTCCCGCATAAAGCTCATGACTCCAAGGTGCCGGACTCTCTGCCGGACTCCGAACCTCCTGCGCCCCTTCTAGTCGAATCCGATTGGGCGCCGATCATGGAATTCATTGCTGCGGACATCTTTCAGCACTCACCCTTCGGTGATATCTTAAATTCGCTGAAGCATCTCTCGCTATCCGGAGAGCCCTGGCCGAACTACGACCAGGATGGTTGGGACGCGAACAACGAAGAAATTCAGAGCCCACCCACCACCCACTTCGTAGCCACCATCGACGATCTAACCGACGCACTCGACTACGACTCCGAAGACATCGACGGTATGGACGACGATGCCGGAGACTATCAAGAACCAGTTCCTACGAGACACTGGAAGACCACCTCGTCATACGACATATACATGGTGGACACCCCAAAAGATGGGGACGGCGAAGAAGCAACGGAGGCCGATTCCTTAAAGAAACAGCCCAAGCGCCGAAGTCAGCGGCGCCTCTCTAAATCCCGCCACAACAAGAATAGAGATTCCGGCACAGGAGATAATAACACCCCAGAAAGTGCCGAAGACAACCCCCTCCAGCATGATCCAGCGCAGGAGGAGGCAGAAGCAAGCCCTCACAAGAGGGTGGCAGACGAAGAGGTCGAGGACGATAATTACTTACCTCCCTCCGGAGACGAGGCAAGCCTCGACGACAACGAATTCGTCGTGCCTGAGGACCCCGTCGAACAAGAGCGTTTCAGACGCAGGCTAATGGCCACGGCAAACAGCCTAAAGAAAAAAACAGCAACAGCTTCAAGCTTATCAAGACCTACTGGCCGACAGATGGACCGAGGTCCTCGCGGCCGAAGAGTATGAACTCGAATGCCCCTCCAAAAGTTACCCAAAACACAAGTTGCTCCCCCGACTAGAGGAGGAAGCGTACAAACCTGCATCACCAGCGCACAATACGGCAGACCGACCACCTCGTGGCCGCGACAGAGAGGCATGCAAGCTCTCCACCAAAACCGTACCCCGGCATCGCTCAAAAAGCATGAAGCCACGGGGGAACGCGCCGGACTTGCGGGATATATTGGAGGATAAGGCAAGACAATCCAGATCTATCTATGGATCACGTGGGCGCCCCAAGACCCACGACGAATACCGTCGCGCCGGATACAACTACTCCGGCCGGGCCAAACACAGCAGACAACGCTCTCTCGAGCTACGTCGCGATATTGCTCAATACAGAGGCGCCCCGCACCCACTATGCTTCACTGACGAAGTAATGGATCATCAAATCCTTGAAGGGTTTAAACCCATTAATATCGAATCCTATGATGGCACAACAGACCCCGCGGTTTGGATTGAGGATTATCTCCTCCATATACATATGGCCCGCGGCGACGATCTTCACGCCATCAAATATCTCCCGCTCAAGCTTAAAGGACCAGCTCAGCATTGGCTTAACAGCCTGCCCGCAGAGTCAATTGGATGCTGGGAAGACCTGGAAGCCGCATTCCTCAACAATTTCCAGGGCACGTATGTGCGACCACCGGATGCAGATGACCTAAGCCACATAATCCACCAGCCAGACGAATCGGCCAGGCAATTCTGGACACGGTTCTTAACAAAGAAAAATCAAATCATCGACTGTCCGGATGCAGAGGCCCTCGCTGCCTTCAAACATAACATCCGCGACGAGTGGCTGGCCCGGCACCTAGGACAGGAAAAGCCGAAATCCATGGCAGCCCTCACATCACTCATGACCCGCTTCTGTGCGGGAGAGGATAGCTGGCTAGCTCACCGCAACAACCTCAGCAAAAACGCCGGCAGTCCGGATACCAAGGACCGCAATGGTAGGTCGCGTCGAAACAAAAACAAACGCCGCATTAACGGCGACAGCAATGAGGATACGGTAGTCAACACCGGATTCCGAGGCTCCAAGCCCGGTCAACGGAAGAAGCCATTCAAAAGAACCACTCCGGGCCCGTCCAATTTGGACCGAATACTCGACCGCTCCTGTCAAATACATGGAACCCCCGAAAAGCCAGCTAACCACACCAACATAGATTGTTGGGTGTTCAAGCAGGCAGGCAAATTAATCGCCAAAAACAATAACAAGGGGCTACACAGCGATGACGAGGAAGAGACCCGGCCGCCGAACAACAGAGGACAAAAGGGATTCCCCCCTCAAGTTCGGACGGTAAACATGATATACGCAATGCATATTCCCAAGAGGGAGCGGAAGCGTGCACTAAGGGACGTATACGCGATGGAGCCAGTCGCCCCAAAATTCAACCCATGGTCCTCTTGCCCGATCACTTTCGATCGAAGAGACCATCCGACCAGTATCCGCCATGGCGGATTCGCCGCATTGGTTTTAGACCCAATCGTCGATGGATTTCACCTCACGAGAGTCCTGATGGACGGCGGCAGTAGCCTGAACCTGCTTTATCAGGATACAATGTGCAAGATGGGCATAGACCCTTCAAGGATTAAACCTACAAAGACAACCTCCAAATGTGTCATACCAGGTGTCGAGGCCAGTTGTACAGGCTCAGTTACACTGGAAGTGGTCTTCGGATCCCCGGATAATTTCCGAAGCGAGGAGTTAATCTTCGACATAGTCCCATTCCGCAGTGGCTATCACGCTCTGCTCGGACGAACCACGTTCACAAAATTCAACACGGTGCCGCATTATGCATACCTTAAGCTCAAGATGCCAGGCCCTCGTGGAGTCATCATGGTCAATGGAAACACGGAACGCTCCCTCCGAACGGAGGAACATACAGCGGCTCTCGCGGCAGAAGTACATAGCAGCCTTTTAAGGCAATTTTCGAGTCCGACCGTTAAACGACCGGACACGGCCAAACACGCCCGGAGCAACATCAACCAAGACCACCTGGCACGTTCCGAGCACGCGTAGCAATGCGGCCTCAACCCCAGCCCTCGCAAAATTGTAAGACAAACTCTCCGCGTACATAATTACGCCCTGGAGATACCATGGGCATAGGGGGAGAGGCACAACCACAACAGACCCAGAGTGCGGTTCGACCACACCAGGGGCTCCCAAGTGTGTCGCTCTTTTTATCTTTTATTTCTCTCTTTTTTTATACAGAACTCTGTCCGGCGGCGAACCTGCCGAACTCATGATGCAACAGCCAGGGAGGGACAAAGGCTGCGACGAACACTCAGGTGGTCTCCATTATGAGCATTAAATTTGTTAAATACACCATTCCGCGGCCTACCCCTGGAGGGAGACGCCTTTAATTCGTCCAATCCCTTGCTTTCCGCACTATTTGTATCATTCCGCACTCATAGCAGATCTTCTCGAATAAAATGCAACACTTTTTGCCCATAATTGCATTACCTTATATATATATGTTCATTTACGACATGTTGCATCCGTACATTTTGGTACGGCCAAATACACCAGGGGCTTATGTTCCCCGCATTATGGTGTGATAAAGTCCGAACACTTTCACAAGTGCGGCACCCCGAACTTATAGCATTATATGAATCGGCTCCGAATCATGTCTTGGGTCAATAGTTGGGTTTGCCCGGCTCCCATGTTTGGCACCTTACGTTCCGTTCTATCGGCTAAGGTAGCACTGGGAGAACCACTGCGATTGCGCCTGGTTGAGCCGGGTTAACGCCTCAGTGGAGAAAGCTAAAACTGGCTGTCATGATAAGGCGAGAGACTGGTCGCTGTTCGAGAGGTCTTTTCGGGTCCTTAAAGACCTACGCCGCTTCGAGCGAAGTACCGGATAATGTCCAACAAAGGCGTGGATAGCGCCCCGAATTCGGTCTTTCGAATACTAGGGGCTTCGCCGAAATTTAAAATTATAGAATTCTATGGCTAAGTGAGAGTGTTCAAGCACTATAAGTCCGGTTGCCTTGTTCGTTGTGTTGAGCGCCTCCCTAGATGGACCCAAAAATGGGAACACGGGTGCTCAAGTGTATCCTGAACACCCCAGCACTCGTGGCATGGGGGCTGAAGCCGACGACTTGCCATCTCTCGGATTTAATAAACAGCCGCACAGAAGGTAATATTTTAAATTAACAAGCGTTGCTTAGTGCATATGAACAAAGTTTTCAGCGCACAGGATAACACATTGCGAATTTACTCAATAATTACATCCCTGGGGCACTCATCCGCAATCTTGCGGGCACCCTTCAGGACAGTCTTATAGTACATCTCGGGCATACGATATTCCTTGCCCGCTGGTGGCGCGTCAGTGATTAGCTTCTCCGCATCCAGCTTGCCCCAATGCACCTTTGCGCGGGCAAGGGCCCGACGAGCACCTTCAATACAGGCGGAGTGCTTGATAACCTCCACCCAGGGGCACGCATCCACCAACCGTCGCACGAGGCCAAAGTAGCTCCCAGGCATGGCCTCTCCAGGCCACAGCCGGACTATGAGGCCCTTCATCGCCTGCTCGGCCACCTTGTGGAGCTCGACCAGCTGCTTCAGCTGGTCGCTAGGGGGCACCGGATGGCCGGCCTCAGCATATTGAGACCAGAAGACCTTCTCCGTTGAGCTCCCCTCCTCGGCTCGGTAGAATGCGGCGGCATCAGACACGTTGCGAGGCAGATCTGCAAACGCCCCTGGAGAGCTCCGAATTCGGGTAAGTAACACGTAATTTACATTCACATGCTTGCTTTGCATGAAAAATGCCTTACCCGCCGCTATCTTCCTCACCAACTCAATCTCCTGAAGGGACTTATGGGCATCGGCCTTGGCAGTTTTGGCACTTTCGAGAGCCGAGGCAAGCTCGGACTCTCGAGTCATTGAGTCACGCTCCAAACTCTCATGCTTTTCCATGAGAGCCTGGAGCTCTTTCCGAACCACCGCCACCCGCGCCTCCTGCTTTTCTCGCTCTGCCCGTTCCGCGGCCGCATTGCGTTCGGCCGCGGACACGGCCACCTTCAGGGTCGCCACCTCGTTCGTGGCCCCTGCAGTACCCATGTTATCCTTGTTATTTTTTGTTGCAACCTAAATCCTTTTCTGTAAGGTACAAGTTCAAAGTGGTGTTACTCACCTTCTTTGTCCTAGAGCTGCTTCTTGGCGCGGCCGAGCTCTTGCTCGGACCGCTCGAGCTCCTGCTTCAAAGCACCGACCTCCGCAGTCAGTGCGGCAGAGGTCAGCAGCGCAACCTGCAACCCATATTGACATAATTTTTTAGCAACCCTGCGTATATCTTTTTTTTCCAGATCCTCAGTCCGGCTTTTCTTTCCAAACACCGAACCGAGCATCAGGGGCTACTGTCTATGCGGTATTACATTGCATATTTTTAACTTCTTACCTCAAAGCCTGATAGAAGGCTACTGCAGGCTTCGGTCAGCCCGCTCTTGGCAAGCTGTACCTTCTGAATCACCGCACTCATAATAGTGCGGTGTTCTTCCTCGATGGAAGCGCTCTGCAGCGCCTCCAACAAATTGTCCGGCGCCTCCGGTTGGACGGAAGCTGCCGGCGTCACGGTCTTGCCCTTCGTGCGAAGGGGCCGCCGGCCGGACTCCAGAACCACTGCGGGTTCTGATGTGGAGTCCGGCGCAAAGTCCGGGAGGCCGCCTTGTGGCGCCTCCGGAGCCTCCCCCTGATGGGTCCCTTCTTGGGATCCCACCTCGGCGTCCTCGGTGTCATGAGGGGTGGAGGCGGTCGGGATGGAGTCTACATCCGACGGAGCCAACGACCGGCTCGATGAAGCGGGGAGATCATCATTGGCCGGACTACAGGCAGCATGCGGCATCAGAATGACACTATGTGACGCAGAAAAAGAAATTATAAATCATTCAGGAATCCGGATACTTACGATCTCGCCGGAGGCCTGGCCCTTGAAGGCCATTCTTCCTCGCCAACATTGATGTTGGCGGAGCTGTCCGAGGGAATAGTCCTTCCCCTCTTGGACCCTTCGGCCTCCCCTGTTGGGGAAGCCTTCCACTTCCTCTCTCCCTCCTTTGGGAGAGAGTCCTCTTTCTCCTCCTCGTTTTCGGGGCAGGAGTCCGCCCCGGAGTCGTCGGACACCTAAAAATAGGAACTCTTTCGAGCACCCGTGGCCTCCTTCTTGGCCTTCTTCTCCGGCACCACGTGCGGTGCCGGAACCAGCAGCCTCGCTAGATGGGCGTCTACTGGGTTTTCTGGCATAGGAGCCGGGCAAATAATCTGCTCCGCCTTCCTCATCCAGTCCTGTCAAAGGAAAAGGGGAAATTAAAACCCGCATAGAGTCAAACTATGAAAAGCAAGTGTCCCGTAAAGGGGTGGAATCACTTACCTCGTCGGCTTGGCGCTGCGAGCGAAATCCGCGATCTTTAGTCGCGGATGCGGGGGCTTCGGCGCCCTTAAACAACACCCTCCAGGTGCCTTCGTACATCGTGTCGAAGAGCCCGCTCAGCGCCTGGTGCTGTTCCGGATTGAACTCCCACAGATTGAATGCCCGCTCCTGGCATGGGAGAATCCGGCGGACGAGCATGACTTGGACCACGTTAACCAGCCTGAGCTTCTTCACCAGCTTCTGGATACAGGCTTGGAGTCCCGTCAGCTCCTCCGAACTACCCCACAGCAAGCCCTTCTCTTTCCAGGAGGTGAGCTGCGTGGGGATACCAGATCTAAACTCGGGGGCCGCCGCCCACGTAGGGTCGTGCGGCTCGGTGATATAGAACCACCCCAATTGCCACCCCTTTGAACCAAAGGACGTTGGGCATCTTGCCCAACATGGCGCCTCCACACTCCGCTTGAGTGCCCTTCACTACCTTCGGCTTGACATTGAAGGTCTTGAGCCACAAGCCGAAGTGGGGCTGGATGCAGAGGAAGGCCTCACACACGACGATAAACGCCGAGATGTTGAGGATGAAGTTCGGCGCCAGATCATGGAAATCCAAGCCGTACTAGAACATGAGCCCCCGGACAAAGGGGTGAAGTGGAAAGCCCAGTCCGCGGAGGAAGTGGGGAAGAAAAACGACCCTCTCATGGGGCCTGGGGGTGGGGATGAGCTGCCCCTCGTCGGGCAGCCGATGCGCAATGTCGCCGGACAGGTAGCCGGTGCTGCGCAGTCTTTCGATGTGCTCCTCCGTAACGGAGGAGGTCATCCACTTGCCTCCCACTCCAGACATGACTGGGGAAGGTTGAGACGAGATGTGCGGGCTTGGGCGCTGGATCTCGAGTGCGCGGAGATGGATAAGCAAAGGATGAAGAAGGCGTAGGTGAAAAGGTGAATCCTTATCCCTTATATGGGCGGGCGAAGTCTACGCGTCCCCCACCGGCCTGGTAAAACTCGCTTATCCCCCAAGCGTCACCATCAATGGCGCGGTTGGGTTACCCACGTCCGTATTGATGAGAATCCCGGATTAAGGGGGAACATGATCTCTGCTTCGACAAGACGTGCCAAGGAAACCGCTTCGCTAAATGCACTGAGGTGGTAGAGTAAAAAACGATTCAAGTAATGGCTTGGTAGTGGCGTGACGTCATGCCGCAAAAAACGTCAGCAGATTGAACTTGTGTATATATTATTCTCTCTACGGTGGAATGTGGAATTTATTTTGCAGAGCCGGACACTATCCTGGTGTTCACAATCTTCTATCATTCAGAGGAGGAACCCGCCTTGCAATGCCAAGCAATATACGCGCCGGACTTATCGTCATTGAAGCCTGGTTTAGGGGCTACTGAGGGAGTCCTGGATTAGGGGGTGTCCGGATAGTCGGACTACCATCATCAGCTGAACTATCATCGGCCGGACTATCATCATCGACCGGACTCCAAGGCTATGAAGATACAAGATTGAAGACTTCGTCCCGTGTCTGGATGGGACTTTCCTTGGCGTGGAAGGCAAGCTTGGCGATACGGATACATAGATCTCCTACCATTGTAACCGACTCTATGTAACCCTAGCCCTCTCCGGTGTCTATATAAACCGGATGGCTCTAGTCCGTAGGACGACAACAACAACCATTACAATCATACCATAGGCTAGCTTCTAGGGTTTAGCCTCCTTGATCTCGTGGTAGATCCACTCTTGTAAACATCCACAATATCAATATCAATCAAGCAGGACGTAGGGTTTTACCTCCATCAAGAGGGCCCGAACCTGGGTAAAACATCGTGTCCCTTGTCTCCTGTTACCATCCGCCTAGACGCACAGTTCGGGACCCCCTACCCGAGATCCGCCGGTTTTGACACCGACACTCCGCATCAGGCCTCATTTCGGTCTGTGGCTGCAAATCTTCTGCGTGAAACTGAAGATTGTAAGCGGCCAGCAAGCAGAGTGCGGAGGGGCCATGGTGGGCAAGATGCCCAATGTCACCTGGCTGGACGGTTCCTTTGCGGAGACCGTAAAAGGGTGGCAATCGGGGTGGTTCTACATCACCGAGCCGCGCGATGCCAACTGGGCGGCGGTCCCCGAGTTCCGATCTGGAGCCCCCATGCGGCTCACCTCCTGGGAAAAGAAGGGCCTAGCCTGGGGCGAACCTACAGAGTTGACCGGACTCCAGACCTGCCTCAAGAGCATGAAGGACAAGAACATCAAGCTTGTCAATGTGATCCAGGTTATGCTCGTCCGCCGGATTCTCCTGTGCCAAAGGCGGGCATTTAATCTGTGGGAGTTCATCCCGGTCGAACACCGGACGCTTCAGAGGCTCTACGACATGAAGCACAAGGACGCGTGGAAGGCGTTGTTCAAGGCCTCTGAAGTACCTCCTCCCACATCCAAGGATTTTGGGTTCCACGCCGCGCGGCTTCCCAGTGAGGTGAGTTTTCAGGCTATCACCGGATTCAGTCCTCCCCAATATACTCATGAGGGACCCTTAAGTAGTTATGCATATTTGTCCAGGAGTATGTGGAGACAGCGGAGCAGGTTGACTGTCCGGCTCCGTTGCTAGAAGGCCCAGCTGATGCTCTCCTGACGGAGATGCTGGTCCCGGCACCGTACATGGTGCCGGAGAAGAAGGCCGATAAGAAGGCCCCGGGGATCCGAAAGGGTCTCCGGCATAAGGTTGTGCCGGAAGCCTCGTCCGAAGATGACAAGGCACACTCCTCCCACGAAGGGGAGGAGGAAGAAGAAGAAGACGCCCCATCCGGAAAGGATGAGGGACCTGGGGAGGCGGACCAGGGGGCCGGAAAAGGCCCTTGGCGCAAGGCCGTCATACCCACGTCGTCTGACGACGACGAGACGGAATCCTCCCGCGGAGGCGGGGGGAATCAAGAAGAAATTCTACCTCCCCGCACTGGGGAGGAGAAAAAGAGAAAAGCCGCCCCGGAAGGGGAGGCTGGGACGTCCAAGAAGGGAAAGGTGTCCCTTCTGGACTACTCCGCCACGGCCGCTCTCAGTGAGGAGGGGTGGCTGCCCAGGAGGAAGCCCCTAATGCGATCATAAGTGTCCGCACTCTACCATGACTTTACTTCATAGTTTTTGTATTTATAATGCTGAACATATATGCAGTCCAGCCAGGGTTCATCCCGAGGTATCTTCCTCCGGATCCCTGAGCGATTCAGAGATGAATTCGCTTCCGACGGCCACTACTCCTCAGCCCGCGGATGACACGGAGGTGTTGTCCTGAAGGCTCCCAGAGCGGGGGGAGGTGACTTTGGAGACGCCC
Organism: Triticum dicoccoides; assembly: GCF_002162155.2. NCBI lineage: Eukaryota > Viridiplantae > Streptophyta > Magnoliopsida > Poales > Poaceae > Triticum > Triticum dicoccoides. The sequence continues at coordinate 604,090,273 of NC_041381.1, read as the reverse complement.
CAAGGCGGGATTCCAGATGTCGGACATGCGGGGTTCAAGATCCCCGCGGATCGTGTCAATGAGAGCCACGGTAAGCCGAGCTCTCAGCCAAACACTATTCCGGAACCTTCAATGGTTCCGGACTCAGGCGGGCGGCCCCTCGTTAGGGAGGGCAAGCCGTCTGCGTCAAGGACTTCCGTTGCACCCGAGGCGCCGGATTGTCTATGGGAAGCGCTTCACGGTGCTTCCATGGATGAAGAGTACCGTACTCTTATGAGTGCGGTGATTCAGAAGGTTTCGTCTGCCAAGAGCAGACTAACCGAAGCCTGCACCAGCCTACTGACAGGCTTTGAGGTAAGTAATAAAAATGTGTGAAATTACCACCCGATAGGTAGTAGCCCCTGATACTTTGTTTGGTGTTCGGAAAGGAAGACCAAACAGCGGGTCAATTATAATCCACAGGAGTCTAATAATGAGTTTTAATGTAAATAAGCCGGCTGTGCTGCTTGCCGCTGCTGTCCGTACGGCCGAGATTGCCGGACTGAAACAGGACCTGGAGCAGGCGCAGGGAGAGCTCGACCTCACGAGGAGGCAGCTCGAAGAGAGAAAAGGTGAATGATTCCCCTCTCTCATATAATGAAGGATAGATAAAATTGGTTATTCTAACGATGAAGCGTTCTGATTTTGTAACAGGGGCCACCACCGAAGTGGCGTCTCTGAAGAAAGCGCTGTCCGAGGTCGAACACAAGGCGGCATTGGAACGCAAAGAGCGCGAAAAGCAAGATGCGAGAGTGGGCGAGGTACAACAAGAGCTCCGGGAGCTCGGCAAAAAGTTCGAGTCCATGGAGCATGAGCTGAAGGCAAAAGAGGCCGAGCTTGCGAAGGCCCTTGTGAGTATAAAAGACGCCAAGGCCGAAGCCGAGAAGGCACAGCAGGAAATCCAGGAGGCCAAAAAGATAACAACGGGTAAGAAATTCTTTATGCAAAGCAAGCATGTGGAGGAGGCATTTCTTTTACTTACTCGAATACGGAGCTCTCCAGGGGCATTCACAGATCTGCCACATAGCATATCAAACACTGTGGAGTTCTAGCGTGCCCAGGAGGGGAGCTCAACGGAGAAGCTATTCTAGTCCCAGTATGCTGGAGCCGAACATCCAATGCCTCTGAGTGACCAACTGAAGCAGTTGGTCAAACTCCATAGGGCGGCTGAACTGGCTATGAAAGATTTCATAGTCCGGATGTGGCCTGGTGAGCTCCTGCCCACTAGCTATTTCAGCCTGGTCAAGCGGATGGTGGATGCCTGTCCGCGGCTTGAGGTGGTCAAGCGATCCATTTGCATTGAGGGTGCCTGCCGGGCCTTTGCCCGCGCGAAGGTGCACTTGGGCAAGCTGGATGTGGAGAAGCTGGTGAAGGACGGGCTGCCAGAGGGCAAGGCGCATCGCCATCCCGAGATGTACTATGATGGCGTTATGAAGGGTGCTCGTCTCGTGGCCGATGAATGTACCAAGGACACCATTTTCGAATGAATTCACTTTTGTCATGTTTGTAATATAAAGACGAAGTTACTTGTGCTATGTAGCACTTTGTTATTTAAAATATTACCTTCTGTGCGGCTGTTTATAAAATTCTGAAAGTGGGCCAGTCGTCGGCTTCCGCCCCCACGTAACTAGTACTGGGGTGTTCGTGGAAAACTCGGACACTCTTTATCCAAATGTTTGGTCCCTCAAGGAGGTGTCCAGCGCAACGAACAAGGTAATTGGACTATTCGGCTTTATAACCTTCACTTAGCCATAGAAGTCTACAATTTTAAATTTCGGCGAAGCCCCTAGAATCCGGAAGGCCGAATTGGGGCGCTATATACGCCTGAATCGGACGGAGCCGATTTATCACCTAAAGTGGAAAAATCTTTAAGGATTTTAAGACCTCTCGAACAGCGACCAGCTCTCGCCACATCATGTCGGTCAGTTTTCGGCTTTCTCTACTGAGGTGCTCATCCGGAAGAACCGGGACACAATTGTAGTAGTTCTCCCTGTGCTACCTTAGCCGATATAACGGAACGTAAGGAACCAAAACAAGGGAGCCGGGCTAACCCAACTGTAGACCCAAGACAAGATTCAGATCTGATGCATATAGTGCTATAAGTTCGGGGTGCCGCACTGTTGAAAGTGTTCGGACTTGTCTTGCCGTATTATGGGGCATCATCAGAAGCCCCTGGCAAACTGAACGTACCAAGGTGTACGGATGCAATATCAAATAAACATTTGTAAGAAAAAATGCTCATATAAGAATAATAAGTTGATGCTATATATGATCTCCCATTGATGAACAATACGTTTAAGCGTATGTTTACAATGAACGCATTAAGCGGAGATAAATAGGATTATTGGACATATCCTATCCAGAGGCAAGCTACGTACAGATAGATAAAACATGTATAACGATCGTAAATAGATTCCACCTGGGTATTTCCTTCTGTACGCAAAGCCTATTGCCTCCTTGGTTTTCTCTCCTATGTATGTCCGACAATCCGGCTCTTCTGGAGAGGCTGCACTAAAGCAATGTCCTGAAAGGTAAAAGGAAAGGTTATGAAGGTATGTTGCGGGATACTGCACTGTTGACTGAGTCACTGCTACGCCTCCGCCTGTGCCCATGGTATTTTGAGTGCGTAATTGTGTACGCGTGGCACGAATGCTGCTTTGATGGGATTTAAGCGGAGGCCGGACTGCTAGTCGCGCTCTTGGCGTGCCTGGTGATCATGTTGCAGGGTGCTCCAAACTCGCTTGACGGTGCTTGAGGTTGTCGTCGCCGGATTGGTGGTTTGCCGGAGGGGTCCGCATTGTACTTTTGACGCGAGGGCTGCAGTATGCTCTTCTGTATGGAGAGAGCGGTCCATGTTTCCGTTGACTGTTATGACCCCGCGAGGGCCTGGCATCTTGAGCTTGAGGTATGCATAGTGTGGTACCACACTGAATCTAGCGAATGCGGTTCGTCCGAGCAGTGCGTGGTAACCACTGCGGAAAGGGACGATATCGAAGATTAACTCCTCACTTCGGATGTTATCCGGGGATCCGACGACCACTTCCAATGTTATAGAGCCCGTACAACGGGCCTCTACTCCAGGAATTACACCTTTAAAGGTGGTTTTTGTGGGCTTGATTCTTGAAGGATCGATGCCCATTTTGCGCACTGTGTCCTGGTAAAGCAGGTTCATGCTGCTGCCGCCATCCATAAGGACTCGCATGAGGTGGAATCCGTCGATGATTGGGTCTAAGACCAATGCGGCTGAGCCGCCGTGATGGATGCTAGTAGGATGATCCCTACGATCAAAGGTGATCGGACAAGCTGACCATGGGTTGAATTTCGGGACGACTGGCTCCATTGCGTAGATGCCCCATAGTGCTTGCTTCCGTTCCCGCTTGGGGATGTGAGTGGCGTAGATCATATTGACCATTTTCACCTGGGGGGGATCTCTTCTGTCCCTCCGTGTTCGGACGCCGGGGCTCCTCGTCATCGTCACTGTGCAGCCCCTTGTCCTTGTTTTTGGCGTTTACTTTGCCGGCCTGTTTAAATACCCAACAGTCTTTGTTGGTGTGGTTGGGTGGTTTGTCCGGGGTGCCATGAATTTGGCACGAGCGCTCCAGTATACGGTCTAGACTGGACGTTCCCTGATTGTTTCGTTTGAACGACCTCTTCCGCTGACCGGATTTGGATCTGCTGAATCCAGCGTTGACTGCCGTGTCTTCGGTGTTGTCGCCGTTGTTCCATCGCTTGTGTTTGTTGCGCCGTAGCTTGCCATTATTGTCACAGACGTCTGGAGTGCCAGAATGTGGCGTAGTGCTGCTGCAAGCCAACAAGCTGTCCTCGCCCGTGCAAAAGCTGGTCATTAGTGTCATGAGAGCTGCCATGGACTTGGGTTTCTCCTGGCCGAGATGTCGGGCGAGCCACTCGTCGCGGATATTATGCTTGAAGGCTGCCAGGGCTTCGGCATCCGGACAGTCAACTATTTGGTTCTTTTTGGTTAGGAATCGGGTCCGGAATTTCCTGGCTGATTCTCCGGGCTGTTGAGTGATGTGGCTCAAGCCATCGGCGTCCGGAGGTCGCACATATGTGCCTTGGAAGTTGTCAAGGAATGCATCTTCCAGGTTTTCCCAACTGCCAATGGAATTTGCGTGCAGGCTGTTTAGCCAGTGCCGGGCTGGTCCTTTGAGCATAAGGGGAAGGTACTTGATGGCGTGTAGATCGTCTCCGTGGGCCATGTGAATGTGGAGAAGGAAATCTTCAATCCATACCGCGGGGTCTGTTGTGCCATCATATGATTTGATGTTTACGGGTTTGAACCCTTCTGGGAATTCATGATCCATCACTTCGTCAGTGAAGCAGAGGGGGTGTGCGGCGCCTCTGTGCCGGGCTATGTCGCGACGCAGTCCAGCTACGTCTGGCTGGTTGTATTCGGCCAAGTCGGATTTGCTGTTAGTGTATCCGGTATAACGGTCATCGTTATGTGCTGCATCGCGCCCCCGTGATCCTTAAATCGATCTTGGTTGTCCTGCGGTGTTATCCAATCTATCGCGCAGGTCCTGAGTATTGCCCCGGGCCATAGTAAAATGGCGCGGGGGTGCAGGCTGGTATTCGGGCTGATATGCCGTTTTATCCCGACCTCGAGGTGGCCGGTCAGCCGTGTGGCGCTCGAGTCCATATTCCTCGGCTGCCGGGACTTCTGTCCATCTATCTGTGAGCAGGTCTTGATCAGCTTGAAGCTGCTGCTGCTTCCTCTTCAGGCTTCTCGCAGTGGCAATAAGCCGGCGCTTGAAGCGCTCCTGCTCCGCGGGGTCCTCGGGCACGCCGAACTCGTCATCGCCGAGGCTAATCTCATCCTCGGAGGGGGCATGTAGTTGTCCTCCTTCGGATACCCGTCCGTCGCCTGTTCGTCTGGGCTGTCCTGCCCATCCTCCTGCTCGGCCTGCTTGAAGGCGGGCTGATCAGGGTCATATTCATCTTCGGCACCACCCGGATTGTTTTCGTCTCCGGTGCCGGTATTGCCTTGGCGGGGCTTGGAGCGGCGCTGGCAACGCCCATGTTTTTCTTTCTTCTTGGAGTGGTTGCCTCATCGCCATTGGTTTCTTTTGGAGTGTCCACCATATATATATCGTATGAAGAGGTGGCTATCCACCGCCCTGTGGGTGGCGGCTCCTGTGTGTCTCCTGCATTGTCGTCCATACCGTCGATGTCTTCGGAGTCGAAGTCAAGCACGTCGGTTAAATCATCGACCGTGGCAATGAAGTGGGTGGTGGGTGGGCAGCGAATTCCTTCGTCGCCCACTTCCCACTCGAGCCAGACATAGTTCGGCCCGAAGCCTCCTGACAGAGAGAGAGACTTTAATGAGTTCAGCATGTCGCCAAAGGGCGAGTGCTGAAAAATGTCCGCAGCGGTAAACTCCATTACCGGAGCCCAACCTGGCTCGGCTGGCTCGAGGGTGTGCGGACCGGAACCAACAACCGGATACGAGTCCGGGGGCCCGGGGTCACAGGCCTCCACAGAGGTGAGACCTATGTTCGGCTCCACCGCCGATGAGTATGCGGCCAGTGGGGCGGGGTCCACCCCTCCGTCCTTGGGCAACGCAACCTGCTCCGGATTTAGATCCGGGGCTACTGCAAGGATGATGTCCCGAGCATTGTCCGACAGCAGGTCTAGGCCGTGCTCGTCGTAGTTGTCCGGCGCTCCTGGCACAGGCCCGAATCCGTCGAAGATCAAGTCTCCGCGAATGTCAGCCGTGTAGTTCAAGTTTCCGAACCTGATCTGGTGGCCAGGGGCGTAGCTATCGATCTGCTCCAGATGACCAAGTGAATTGGCCCGCAGTGCGAAGCCGCCGAACACAAAGATCTGTCCGGGGAGAAAAGTCTCGCCCTGTACCGTGTTGCTGGCGATTGAAGACGCCATCAAGCCTCGAAGCGACGATACAGAGGAACTCTCAATGAAAGCACCAATGTCGGTGTCAAAACCGGTGGATCTCGGGTAGGGGGTCCCGATCTGTGCGTCAAGGCTGATGGTAACAAGAAGCAAGGGACACAGATGTTTACCCAAGTTTGGGCCCTTTCGATGGAGGTAAAACCCTACTTCCTGCTTGATTAATATTGAAGGTATGGGTAGTACAAGAGTAGATCTACCACGAGATCGTAGAGGCTAAACGCTAAGAGCTAGCCTATGATGGTATAGACACTGGAGAGGCCTAGGGTTTACATGGAGTCGGTTACACGGAAGGAAACACAATATCCGGATCGCCAAGCTTGCCTTCCATGCCAAGCAGAGTCCCATCCGGACACGGGCTGAAGTCTTGAGTCTTGTATCTTCACGCTTCAATAGTCCGGACAATGTATATAGTCCGGCTGTCCGGATACCCCCTTATCCAGGACTTTCTTAGGGGGGGATGCGCCCAGCCCTCCAAGGGCTGGTTCCCTTTCCTCCACGGCCCATGAGGCCCCCCGAGAGAGGTGGCCCCTCCCGGTGGACCACCGGAACCCCTCCGGTGGCCCCGGTACAATACCGATATGCCCCCGGAATTTTCCAGTGACCGTATGACAACTTCCCATATATAAATCTTCACCTCCGGACCATTCCGGAACTCCTCATGACGTCCGGGATCTCATCTGGGACTCTAAACAACATTTGTTAATCACATACAAGTGTTCCTAATAACCCTGGCGTCATCGAACCTTAAGTGTGTAGACCCTACGGGTTCGGGAATCACGCAGACATGACCGAGACAGCTCTCGGGCCAATAATCAACAACGAGATCTGGATACCCATGTTGGCTCCCACATGTTCCATGATGATCTCATCGAATGAACCACGATGTCGAGGATTCAAGTAATCCCGTATACAATTCCTTTTGTCAATCGGTACGTTACTTGCCCGAGATTCGATTGTCGGTATCCCAATACCTCGTTCAATCTCGTTACCGGCAAGTCACTTTACTCGTACCCTAATGCATGATCCCGTGACCAACCACTTGGTCACATTGAGCTCATTATGATGATGCATTACCGAGTGGGCCCAGAGATACCTCTCCGTCATACGGAGTGACAAATCCCAATCTCGATCCGTGTCAACCCAACAGACACTTTCGGAGATACCTGTAGTATACCTTTATAGCCACCCAGTTACGTTGTGAAGTTTGGTACACCCAAAGCACTCCTACGGTATCCGGGAGTTACATGATCTTATGGTCTAAGGAAATGATACTTGACATTAGAAAAGCTCTAGCAAACGAACTACACGATCTTGTGCTATGCTTAGGATTGGGTCTTGTCCATCACATCATTCTCCCAATGATGTGATCTCGTTATCAATGACATCCAATGTCCATGGTCAGGAAACCGTAACCATCCATTGATCGAGCTAGTCAACTAGAGGCTCACTAGGGACATGTTGTGGTCTATGTATTCACACATATATTACGATTTCCGGATAACACAATTATAGCATGAACAATAGACAATTATCATGAACAAGGAAATATAATAATAACCATTTTATTATTGCCTCTAGGGCATATTTCCAACAGTCTCCCACTTGCACTATAGTCAATAATCTAGTTACATTGTGATGAATCGAACACCCATAGAGTTCTGGTGTTGATCATGTTTTGCTCGCGGAAGAGGTTTAGTCAACGGATCTGCGACATTCAGATCCGTATGCACTTTGCAAATATCTATGTCTCCATCTTGAACATTTTCACAAATGGAGTTGAAACGACGCTTGATGTGCCTGGTCTTCTTGTGAAACCTGGGCTCCTTGGCAAGGGCAATGGCTCCAGTGTTGTCACAGAAGAGAGTGATCGACCCCGACGCATTGGGAATAACTCCTAGGTCGGTAATGAACTCCTTCATCCAGATTGCTTCATGTGCTGCCTCCGAGGCTGCCATGTACTCCGCTTCACATGTAGATCCCGCCATGACGCTTTGCTTGCAACTGCACCAGCTTACTGCCCCTCCATTCAAAATATACGCGTATCCGGTTTGTGACTTAGAGTCATCCAGATCTGTGTCGAAGCTAGCATCGACGTAACCTTTACGATGAGCTCTTCGTCACCTCCATAAATGAGAAACATATCCTTAGTTCTTTTCAGGTACTTCGGGATATTCTTGACCGCTGTCCAGTGTTCCATGCTGGGATTACTTTGGTACCTTCCTACCAAACTTACGGTAAGGTTTACATCAGGTCTGGTACACAGCATGGCATACATAATAGAACCTATAGCCGAGGCATAGGGGATGACACTCGTCTTTTCTCTATCTTCTGCCATGGTCGGGCATTGAGCCGAGCTCAATTTCACACCTTGCAACACAGGCAAGAACCCCTTCTTGGGCTGATCCATATTGAACTTTTTCAATATCTTATAAAGGTATGTGCTTTGTGAAAGACCTATGAGGCGTCTCGATCTATCTCTATAGATCTTGATGCCTAATATGTAAGCAACTTCTCCAAGGTCCTTCATTGAAAAACACTTATTCAAGTAGGCCTTAATGTTGTCCAAAAGTTCTATATCATTTCCCATCAAAAGTATGTCATCTACATATAATATGAGAAATGCTACAGAGCTCCCACTCACGTTCTTGTAAATGCAGGCTTCTCCATAAGTATGCATAAACCCAAACGCTTTGATCATTTCATCAAAGCGAATGGTCCAACTCCGAGATGCTTGCACCAGCCCATAAATGGAGCGCTGGAGCTTGCATACCTTGTTAGCATTCTTAGGATCGACAAAACCTTTCGGCTGCATCATATACAATTCTTCCTTAAGATAGCCGTTAAGGAATGCCGTTTTGACGTCCATTTGCCATATCTCATAATCATAGTATGCGGCAATTGCTAACATGATTCGGACAGACTTCAGCTTCGCCACGGGAGAGAAAGTCTCATCATAGTCAAACCCTTGAACTTGTCGATAACCCTTAGCGACAAGTCGAGCCTTATAGATGGTAACATTACCATCCACGTCCGTCTTCTTCTTAAAGATCCATTTATTTTCTATCGCTCGCCGATCATCGAGCAAGTCTGTCAAAGTCCATACTTTGTTTTCATACATGGATCCTATCTCGGATTGCATGGCTTCAAGCCATTTGTTGGAATTTGGGCCCGCCATCGCTTCTTCATAGTTCGAAGGTTCACCGTTGTCTAACAACATGACTTCCAGGACAGGGTTGCCATACCATTCTGATGTGGAGCATGTCCTTGTGGACCTACAAAGTTCAATAGTAACTTGATCCGAAGTACCTTGATCATCATCATTAACTTCCTCTCCAGTCGGTGTAGGCACCACGGGAACATCTTCCTGAGCTGCGCTACTTACCGGTTCAAGAGGTAGTACTTCATCAAGTTCCACCTTCCTCCCACCTACTTCTTTCGAGAGAAACTCTTTGTCCAGAAAGGACCCATTCTTGGCAACAAAGATCTTGCCTTCGGATCTGAGGTAGAAGGTATACCCAATTGTTTCCTTAGGGTATCCTATGAAGACGCATTTTTCTGACTTGGGTTCGAGCTTTTCAGGTTGAAGTTTTTTGACAGAAGCATCGCATCCCCAAACTTTTAGAAACGACAGCTCAGGTTTATTTCCAAACCATAATTCATACGGTGTCGTATCAATGGATTTAGACGGTGCCCTATTTAAAGTGAATGTAGCTGTCTCTAAAGCGTATCCCCAAAATGATAGTGGTAAATCGGTAAGAGACATCATAGATCGCACCATATCCAATAGAGTGCGATTACGATGTTCGGACACACTGTTACGCTGAGGTGTTCCAGGCGGTGTGAGTTGTGAAACAATTCCACATTTCCTTAAGTGTGTACCAAATTTGTGACTTAAATATTCTCCCCCACGATCTGATCGTAAGAACTTTATTTTTCTGTCACGTTGATTTTCTACCTCATTTTGAAATTCCTTGAACTTTTCAAAGGTCTCAGACTTGTGTTTCATTAAGTAGACATACCCATCGCGAGGGTGAGAACGTAACGATAGCCACCGCGAGCCTCAACACTCATTGGACTGCGCACATCAGTATGTATAAGTTCCAATAAGTTGGTTGCTCGCTCCATTGTTCCGGAGAACGGAGTCTTGGTCATTTTGCCCATGAGGCGTTCGCACGTGTCAAATGATTCGAAATCAAGAGACTCCAAAATTCCATCTGTATGGAGCTTCTTCATGCGCTTGACACCAATGTGACCAAGGCAGGAGTGCCACAAATATGTGGGACTATCGTTATCAACCTTACATCTTTTGGTATTCACACTATGAATATGTGTAACATCACATTCGAGATTCAGAATAAACCATTGACCAGCGGGGCATGACCATAAAACATATCTCTCATATAAATGGAACAACCATTATTCTCGGATTTAAATGAGTAGCCATCTCATATTAAACGAGATCCAGATACAATGTTCATGCTCAAAGCTGGCACTAAATAACAATTATTGAGGTTTAAAAATAATCCCGTAGGTAAATATAGAGGTAGCGTGCCGACGGCGATCACATCGACCTTGGAACCATTCCCGACGCGCATCGTCACCTCGTCCTTTGCCAGTCTCCGCTTATTCCGCAGCTCCTGTTTTGAGTTACAAATATGAGCAACCACACCGGTATCAAATACCCAGGAGCTACTACGAGTACTGGTAAGGTACACATCAATTACATGTATATCACATATACCTTTGGTGTTGCCAGCCTTCTTGTCCGCTAAGTACTTGGGGCAGTTCCTCTTCCAGTGTCCGCTTCCCTTGCAATAAAAGCACTCAGTCTCAGGTTTGGGTCCATGCTTTGGCTTCTTCCCGGCAACTGGCTTACCGGGCGCGGCAATTCCCTTGCCGTCCTTCTTGAAGTTCTTCTTACCCTTGCCTTTCTTGAAACTAGTGGTTTTATATACCATCAACACATGATGTTCCTTTTTGATTTCTACCTCCGCTGATTTCAGCATTGAAAATACCTCAAGAATAGTTTTCACCATCCCTTGCATATTGTAGTTCATCACAAAGCTCTTGTAGCTAGGTGGGAGCGACTGAAGGATTCTATCAATGACCGCGTCATCCGGGAGGTTAACTCCCAGCTGAGACAAGCGGTTGTGCAACCCAGACATTTTGAGTATGTGCTCGCTGACACAACTATTCTCGTCCATCTTACAACTGTAGAACTTCTCGGAGACTTCATATCTCTCGACCCGGGCATGAGTTTGGAAAACAATTTTCAGCTCTTGGAACATCTCATATGCTCTGTGCTGATCAAAACACTTTTGGAGCCCCGGTTCTAAGCTGTAAAGCATGCCACACTGAACCAGGGAGTAATCATCACTACACGACTGCCAGGCGTTCATAACGTCTTGAGTTGCTAGGAAAATGGGTGCTTCACCTAGCGGTGCATCTGAGACATATGCTCTTTTGGTAGCTATGAGGATGATCCTCAAGTTCCGGACCCAGTCTGTATAGTTGTTGCCATTGTCTTTCAGCTTGGTTTTCTCTAGGAACGTGTTGAAGTTGAGGGCAACATTAGCATGGGCCATTTGATCTACAAGACATTTTGCAAAAAATTAGACTAAGTTCATGATAATTAAGTTCATCTAATCAAATTATTTAATGAACTCCCACTCAGATAGACATCCCTCTAGTCATCTAAGTGATCCATGATCCGAGTCAACTAGGCCGTGTCCGATCATCAAGTGAGACGGGCTAGTCATCATCGGTGAACATCTTCATGTTGATCGTATCTTCTATACGACTCATGTTTGACCTTTCCGTCTCTTGTGTTCCGAGGCCATGTCTGTACATGCTAGGCTTGTCAAGTCAACCTAAGTGTTTTTGCATGTGTAAATCTGTCTTACACCCGTTGTATGTGATCGTTAGAATCTATCACACCCGATCATCATGTGGTGCTTCGAAACAACGAACTTTCGCAACGGCGCACGGTTAGGGGGAACACTTTCTTGAAATTATTATGAGGGATCATCTTATTTAGTACCGTCGTTCTAAGCAAATAAGATGCAAAAACATGATAAACATCACATACAATAAAATAGTGACATGATATGGCCAATATCATTTTGCTCCTTTTGATCTCCATCTTTGGGGCGCCATGATCACCATCGTCACCGGCATGACACCATGATCTCCATCATCGTGTCTTCATGAAGTTGTCACGCCAATGATTACTTCTACTACTATGGCTAATGGTTTAGCAATAAAGTAAAGTAATTACATGGCATTATTCAATGACACACAGGTCATACAATAATTAAGACAACTCCTATGGCTCCTGCCGGTCGTCATACTCATCGACATGCAAGTCGTGATTCCTATTACAAGAACATGATCAATCTCATACATCACATATATATCATTCATCACATCCTTTTGGCCATATCACATCACAGGGCATATGCTACAAAAACTAGTTAGACGTCCTCTAATTGTTGTTGCATGTTTTTACGTGGCTGCAATAGGGTTCTAGCAATAATGTTTCTTACCTACGTCAAAGTCACAATGTGATATGCCAATTTCTATTTACCCTTCATAAGGACCCTTCATCCTACGATGCCACCGAAATAGGATAAGACTAGTAGTGGCAAGTAACTTGAAAAAATCTACACCCACAACAAAATTGTGTTCTACTCGTGCATAGAAACTATGCATAGACCTAGCTCATGATGCCACTGTTGGTGATCGTAGAAGAAATTTTAAAATTTTCTACGCATCACCAAGATCAATCTATGGAGTTATCTAGCAACGAGAGAGAGGAGTTTATCTACATACCCTTGTAGATCACGAGCGGAAGCATTCAAGAGAACGGGGTTGATGGAGTTGTACTCGTCGTGATCCAAATCACCGATGATCCTAGCGCCGAACGGACGGCACCTCCGCGTTCAACACACATATGGAGCGGAGACGTCTCCCGCGCCTTGATCCAACAAGGAGGAGGGAGAGGTCGAGGAAGAGATCTCCAACAGCAGCACGACGGCGTGGTGGTGGTGGAGAGGCAGTACTCCGGCAGGGCTTCGCCAAGCTCTTAATGGAGGAGGAGAGGTGTTGGCACTACTAGGAAAAGGCCTACTAATGGCGCACTGGTTTTGCCTACTAATGGCGCATTACCAGTGCGCCATTAGTATCACGCCACTAGAATTTTTTACTAATGGCGCACCACTGGTGCGCCATTAGAATCTGGTATTCTAATGGCGCACCACGTAGTGCGCCATTAGTATTGCCCACAGTGCGCCACTATTATCTGCTATACTTATAGTGCACCACATGGTAGTGCGCCGTTAGTAACAATTTTTTTATTTTTTTTTGTTTTTTCTTAATCTCAGGTCACTATTTCACATATGAGATATTCAACACATATTATACAACAAGCATCCATATAACAATCATATCCAACACACAAGTTTCATCATATATACATACATAGCCAACACATAGTTCCGTCGTTACATATTACAAAAGTTTCACATTGTTCATCCAACACCGTTATCCATCAATTCACAAAAGTTTCACATTGATACAAAATAAAAACACAAATGGAAAAGAAGCACTCCATCCATGCAAGCTTCCGTCAATTAAATCAAATCTGCAAAATGATAAACAAGAAGTTAGAAGAAGAAGAAGAACAAGACTAGAAGAATACTAGAAGAAGAAGAACACTAGAAGAAGAATAAGAAGAGTTTTGGAAAAGAAGAAGAATAAGAAGAAGACTATAAGCTTATTATGTAAACTTGATCATTTTGTGCTAACATAAGTTATTTTGGAGCTAACCTATAGGAAACTAAGCATATAAGCTCTAAGTTAGTATATTAGAGACAACTTAGGTAAAAATGAAGCTAACCTATAGGAAACTAAGCATATTAGAGATAACATAGGTAACTAAGTATATATATATCATTTTGGATAGCTAACCTATAGGAGATCTGACATACCTGACAAAGTTCAGTTCTCATGCATTGTTCTTCTCCTTCTTCTCCTTCCTCTCCCTGATGCGCCTAGAGCGGCGAGGCGGTGGAGGCAGTGGAGGCAGTGGGATGTAGTCTTCTACCACAATTGGCATGGTCATGTCGCCCAGCTGTGGGATCGCCGGCGCCACCACCGGTGCGTGGTCATTGTCAGGCACCACCACCATCGCGAGGCCACCTTCAGGCACGACCATCGCTAGGTCATCCTTAGCCACCTCCATCTCTTGCCCATGGTTAGACACCACCATCTCTTGCCCTTGGTCAGCCACCACCAGTGCTAGGTCATCCTCAGCCTCATGCCCATCGTCATCCTGCAGCTCCTCATGCTCACTCTGCTCCTCTTATCCCGCACTCCAGTCCGGATCATCCTTCTTGTGGTCTATGCTGCTGCCAGAATCGCTGCTGCTTTCGCTACAGCCAGAATCGCTGCTGCTTTCGCTACAGCCAGAATCGCTGCTGCTTTCGCTACAGCCATAGTCGCTGCTGCTTTGGCTGTAGCCAGTGTCGCTGCTGCTGCTCCCGTTACCTGTCCAAAATGCAACAATGACCGTTAACAATCGATGTGAGACAAAGCCAAATGTAGAGGAATAAGAAGAGGCAGAACGTACCGGCATCATCATCGGCAGCGTAGCCCATGCGACACATAGTCTTGTTGAACACCTTCACGATGAGCATGTTGGCGTCATCGTCGTACCTGAAGAGAAGGAAGTACCCCAGCTGCAGGTCGTAGGCACGGTAGAACTTCTCCCACCCACGAGACAAGTACATGTGGCCCTTCTTGATCACCAACTACACATCCCACTGCCTGCGAAACCCGCTGCCGGCCTGTCGCAACTTCACATTATTTGGCGGATCTTCACCCATCAGCATGCTCATAAAACTGTCAGGCAGCCTCTGCAGTTTGGGACAATGAGTGATGTAGCAAACAACAGATATCATAATGAGATGGGTGAAGGGGAGATCTCTCGTTTTATATACCTGCGTCATGGATGATACTGAAGCCTCAAGTATGATAGTGAAGAACTCGGAAGCATCCAACTCGTACTGCGGTGTCGCAGATCGGCAGTGGCTGCTTCCCGCCATCTCTGATAAGCAGCAGAAGAGACCAATTAGTACCCATGCATGATAACAGGCATTAGTCGCAAGTACCCCATATGTCCTATTTTTAGCAAAGTAATGCCAAAATTCACGAAAAATTTCAGCATTACCTTTGCTGAAAATAGGACATATGGAGTACCCGAATTTGCCGGAATGGAAGTTAATCGACATTCCGGCAAACTCAAGGGCCTCTCGAGGCACATAACAAAATTCAGTAAATTTCCAGCAACTACTCCTAATGCAAACAAGATTCACCTAGCAAGGTTTATTTGACATGGAGTAGTTTATTTCATAGAGTAAACATTAGCACTATTTGACAGTAAAAGGTTTTAGCTAATTTGAACTATCTGAAAGCAGCAGTACATCATTTTTATTGATAGTAAAATGTTCAAAGAAACAGAAATATCAGTACAATAGCTAGATTACACTATCAGTACACTAGCAGTAAAATGTTCATTTACTTTGAATAAAAATCTCACTTTTAGGAAAGAAGGATCATCATACACATATATAGCTCACTTCATCTGGGGCAGGGGCTATGGCAGAGGATTTCACTCAAAACTGAAGCAGTATATACCTGACTGATGTGAAGCGTTGTCCCAGATGTATTCACAAGAGGCTAGAAGATGTGCTCAACCAACTGTCACAAAAACAAATAAATTATTATTTGCCTAAGTTGGTACAAGGAATGTACAGGTACCAAAATCTCATCACACTAGCTAAAAGAAGACAAACTTGTCTTGTTAAGAACTTAAGATATGTCAAAAATTGACAGGAGCTTCATCATTTTTATTGCTAGGTTCATAGTAAGACTTAACATTGTTGCCTGTGCAATATTAACTAGATGTATGGTTTACTTGAGTTATACATGTTTCTACTTACAAGGTTATATCGGAAAATAGAACTAAATAGACATTTTAAATATATTTCACTCATAATATGACCTTTTCCTGCAACTGTAACTATGAAATCCAAATTTCCTTGGTTCAGTTTCAGTAAATGTCTGAAACAAACACTAGGCTTTGCCTACCGATGTGCAAAACAAAAACAAACTAAATTAGCATGACATTCAGCAGGAACGAAGAATGGATAAAGAACTGAAAGAAACACAACATTCATAGAAACACACAATAGCTTGTAGTGGCTTCCGTCGCGCGGTCCTTTCAAAAGTTCATAGCAGCAGAGCGCAATGCAGGCCGAAAAAAAGATCATCTATTGCATTCTCCCCACCAGAATGAACACAGGCCGGCAGCTCCTCGATAACCTCATGGAAAACCATCATCATCTTACCTGCAGGCTGTTTACTGCTGCTGCTGTGCTGCAGGGGCGGAGGAAGGGGCGCCACCGGTGGAGAGGGCGAGGCCGAGGACGGCGTGGGGCTTGAGGGCCTACGGCCTAGTGAGGCCGACGAGGTGGTCGTCCCCGACGCCGGCGGAGCTAGGGTTCGGGGAGATGGCGGGCGGCGCTGAGGGGATGGGGCGGTTGAGAGGGGGTAGGGGGAGGTCGCGGGAGAAGAGAGGAGGAGGCGGGCGGGGGCGCAGCTTCGGGGCTCGGCTCGGGGACGGTGAAGGAGGCGAGGGGGACGGCGAACACGGGGGGCAGCGGGTGAGATCGATGAGGCGGGGGAGAGATTAGAGAGATTGGGGATTTAATTAGTGTACGACTATTCTAATGGCGCACCACCACCTCGTGCGCCATAAGTACGACTATTCTAATGGCGCACCAGCGCCCCGTGCGCCATTAGAATTTTGTTTTAATCTAGCCCACTAGCCCTATCTACAACCTAACCCTATCTACAATAGAACTCACCCACTAGCCCGACTGGTCAGCACGCAGCACACACACTAGGAGGTCCTGGGTTCGATTCCCAGGCTCCCCAATATTTTTTGATGCATTTTAAATGCTGTTTCTTATATTTATTTGTGTTTAAATATGTTCAAACTTGTTTAAATCATAACAGTAATATTTTTTTATAAAAACAGTAATAATTTTTTAAAAAATATGTTCAAATTTGTTACATGGAAATACCATCGGCGGCGGCGGTGGTGGAGCGGGGGAGGGTGCGGGGGGTGCCCGTTGGCGGCGGTGGA
>NC_041381.1:604062831-604072810 GCF_002162155.2 Triticum dicoccoides | reverse complement strand
GGAGCGGCGGAGGGTTGCGGTGGGTCGTCGGCGGCGGTGGAGCTAGCGGGGGAGGGTGCGGGTGGGATCGAGATCGAGATCAAAAAGTGTCCATGAAAATATACACGGTGCGCCATTAGCAGTTTTGCAAAAAAGTACAAAAAAATTTATATACTAATGGCGCACTACTTACAAGGTGCGCCATTACTTGGTAGAACTAGTAATGGCGCACTTTGGCACCATGCGCCATTAGAGTGTATGGAAAAATGAAAAAAAAATCAATACTAGTGGCGCACCATGTGCCAGGTGCGCCATTAGTGTCTTCCACACTAAAGACGCACCTCCGACCGGTGCGCCATTAGTATATAGTAGTGGCGCACTGCTTACCAGGTGCGACATTAGTATCAATCCTATCTATAGCCCTTTTCCTAGTAGTGTGGGGAGGGGAGGGGCTGCGCCTTTGGTGTGGTGGCCAGCCCTCCCCTCACCCCTCTATTTATAGGGGAAGGGGGAAGGAGCCGGCCCCCTCTAGATGAGATCTAGAGGGGAGGGGGCGGCGGCCAAGGGGAGGGGGCTTGCCCCCCAAGCAAGGGGGGCGCCCCCTCTAGGGTTTCCCCCCCAACCCTAGGCGCATGGGCCCCAAGGGGGGGATGCGCCCAGCCCTCCAAGGGCTAGTTCCCTTTCCTCTATAGCCCATGAGGGCCTCCTAGAGAGGTGGCCCCTCCCAGTGGACCCCCGGAACCCCTCCGGTGGCCCCGGTACAATACCGATATGCCCCCGAACTTTTCCGGTGACCGTATGACAACTTCCCATATATAAATCTTCACCTCCGGACCATTCCGGAACTCCTCGTGACGTCCGGGATCTCATCCGGGACTCTGAACAACATTTGGTAATCACATACAAGTCTTCCTAATAACCCTGGCATCATCGAACCTTAAGTGTGTAGACCCTACGGGTTCGGGAATCACGCAGACATGACCGAGACAGCTCTCCGGCCAATAACCAACAGCGGGATCTGGATACCCATGTTGGCTCCCACTGTTGGAAATATGCCCTAGAGGCAATAATAAAATGGTTATTATTATATTTCCTTGTTTATGATAATTGTCTATTATTCATGCTATAATTGTGTTATCCGCAAATCGTAATACATGTGTGAATATATAGACCACAACACGTCCCTAGTGAGCCTCTAGTTGACTAGCTCGTTGATCAACAGATAGTCATGGTTTCCTGACTATGGAAATTGGATGTCATTGATAACAGGATCACATCATTAGGAGAAAGATGGAGAAGACCCAATCCTAAGCATAGCACAAAGATCGTGTAGTTCGTTTAGCTAGAGCTTTTCCAAATGTCAAGTATCATTTAGACCATGAGATTGTGCAACTCCCGGATACCGTAGGAGTGCTTTGGGTGTGCCAAACGTCACAACGTAACTGGGTGACTATAAAGGTGCACTACGGGTATCTCCGAAAGTGTCTGTTGGGTTGGCACAAATCAAGACTGGGATTTGTCACTCCGTATGACGGAGAGGTATCTCTGGGCCCACTCGGTAATGCATCATCATAATGAGATCAATGCGACATAGTGTCTGGTCACGGGATCATGCATTACGGTACGAGTAAAGTGACTTGCCAGTAACGAGATTAAACGAGGTATTGGGATACCGACGATCGAATCTCGGGCAAGTAACGTACCGATTGACAAAGGGAATTGTATACGGGATTGATTGAATCCTCGACATCGTGGTTCATCCGATGAGATCATCGAGGAGCATGTGGGAGCCAACATGGGTATCCAGATCCCGATGTTGGTTATTGACCGGAGAGGCGTCTTGGTCATGTCTGCATGTCTCCCAAACCCGTAGGGTCTACACATTTAAGGTTCGGTGACGCTAGGGTTGTAGAGATATTAGTATGCAGTAACCCAAAAGTTGTTCGGAGTCCCGGATGAGATCCCGGACGTCACGAGGAGTTCCAGAATGGTCCGGAGGTGAAGATTTATATATGGGAAGTTCAGTTTCGGCCATCAGGAAAGTTTCGGGGCTCACCGATATTGTACCGGGACCACCGGAAGGGTCCCGGGGGTCCACTGGGTGGGGCCACCTATCCCGGAGGGCCCCATGGGCTGAAGTGGGAGGAACCAGCCCCTGGTGGGCTGGTGCGCCCCCCCTTGCCCCCCCCCCCCCGCGCCTAAGGTTGGAAACCCTAGGTTGGGGGGGGCCTCCACTTGCCTTGGGGGGCAAGCCACCCCCTTGGCCGCCGCCCCCCTTGGAGATTGCATCTCCTAGGGCCGGCGCCCCCCTAGGGGCCCTATATATAGTGGGGGGGAGGGAGGGCAGCCGCACCCAAGTCCCTGGCGCCTCCCTCTCCCCACGCACCACCTCTCCCTCTCGCAGAAGCTTGGCGAAGCCCTGCCGTGATTACTGCTGCATCCACCACCACGCCGTTGTGCTGCTGGATCTTCATCAACCTCTCCTTCCTCCCTTGCTGGATCAAGAAGGAGGAGATGTCTTCCCAACCATACGTGTGTTGAACACGGAGGTGCGGTCCATCGGTGCTAGGATCTCCGGTGATTTGGATCACGACGTGTACGACTCCCTCAACCCCGTTCTCTTGAACGCTTCCGCACGCGATCTACAAGGGTATGTAGATGCACTCCTCTCTCTCGTTGCTAGACAACTCCATAGATTGATCTTGGTGAAGCGTAGAAATTATTTATTTTCTGCAACGTTCCCCAACAGTGGCATCATGAGCAAGGTCTATGCGTAGTTACTATGCACGAGTAGAACACAAACTTGTTGTGGGCGTAGATGTTGTCAATTTTCTTGCCACTACTAGTCTTATCTTGCTTCGGCGGCATCGTGGGATGAAGCGGCCTGGACCAACCTTACACATACACTTACGTGAGACAGGTTCCACCGACTGAAATGCACTAGTTGCATAAGGTGGCTAACGGGTGTCTGTCTCTCCCACTTTAGTTGGAGCGGATTCGATGAAAAGGGTCCTTATGAAGGGTAAATAGAAATTGGCATATCACATTGTGGTTTTACGTAGGTAAGAAACATTCTTGCTAGAAACCTATAGAAGCCACGTAAAAACTTGCAACAACAATTAGAGGACGTCTAACTTATTTTTGCAGCATATGCCTTGTGATGTGATATGGCCAAAAGGATGTGATGAATGATATATGTGATGTATGAGATTGATCATGTTCTTGTAATAGGAATGACGACTTGCATGTTGATGAGTATGACAACCGGCAGGAGCCATAGGAGTTGTCTCTATTTTTGTATGACCTGCGTGTCATTGAATAATGCCATGTAAATTACTTTACTTTATTGCTAAACGCGTTAGCCATAGAAGTATAAGTAGTCATTGGCGTGACAACTTCATGAAGACACGATAATGGAGATCATGATGATGGAGATCATGATGATGGAGATCATGGTGTCATGCCGGTGACGAAGATGATCATGGCGCCCCGAAGATGGAGATCAAAGGAGCAATATGATATTGGCCATATCATGTCACTATTTGATTGCATGTGATGTTTATCATGTTTTACATCTTATTTGCTTAGAACGACGGTAGCTTAAATAAGATGATCCCTCGTAATAATTTCAAGAAAGTGTTCCCCCTAACTATGCACCGTTGCGAAGGTTCGTTGTTTCGAAGCACCACGTGATGATCGGGTGTGATAGATCCTAACATTCGAATACAACGGGTGTAAGCCAGATTTACACAAGCAATACACTTAGGTTGACTTGACGAGCCTAGCATGTACAGACATGGCCTCGGAACACGGAAGACCGAAAGGTCGAACATGAGTCGTATAGAAGATATGATCAACATGGAGATGTTCACCGATGATGAATAGTCCGTCTCACGTGATGATCGGACACGGGCTAGTCGAGTCGGATCATGTATCACTTAGATGACTAGAGGGATGTCTAGTCTGAGTGGGAGTTCATTGAATAATTTGATTAGATGGACTTAATTATCACGAACTTAGTCTAAAAGCCTTTGCAAAATGTCTTGTAGATCAAATGGCCAACGCTTATGTCCACCTCAACTTCAACGTGTTCCTAGAGAAAACCAAACTGAAAGATGATGGCAGCAACTATACGGACTGGGTCCGGAACCTGAGGATCATCCTCATAGCTGCCAAGAAAGATTATGTCCTAGAAGCATCGCTAGGTGAAGCACCCATCCCAGAGAACCAAGACGTGATGAACGTTTGGCAGTCTCATGCTGATGATTACTCCCTCGTTCAGTGCGGCATGCTTAACAGCTTAGAACCAGGGCTCCAAAAGCATTTTGAGCAACACGGAGCATATGAGATGTTCGAAGAGCTGAAAATGGTTTTCCAAGCTCATGCCCGGGTCGAGAGATATGAAATCTCCGACAAGTTCTTCAGTTGTAAGATGGAGGAAAATAGTTCTGTCAGTGAGCACATACTCAAGATGTCTGGGTTGCACAACTGCTTGACTCAGCTGGGAGTTAATCTCCCGGATGACGCGGTTACAGAAACCTTCAGTCGCTTCCACCGAGCTACAAGAGCTTTGTGATGAACTTCAATATGCAGGGGATGGAAAAGACCATTCCTGAAGTATATTCAATGTTGAAATCAGCAGAGGTAGAGCTCAAAAAGGAACATCAAGTGTTGATGGTGAATAAAACCACTAAGTTCAAGAAAGGCAAGGGTAAGAAGAACTTCAAGAAGGACGGCAAGGGAGTTGCCGCGCCCGGTAAGCCAGTTGCCGGGAAGAAGTCAAACAATGGACCCAAGCCTGAGACTGAGTGCTTTTATTGCAAGGGAAGTGGTCACTAGAAGCAGAACTGCCCCAAGTACTTAGCGGACAAGAAGGCAGGCAAAACCAAAGGTATATATGATATACATGTAATTGATGTGTACCTTACCAGTACTCGTAGTAGCTCCTAGGTATTTGATACCGGTGCGGTTGCTCATATTTGTAACTCAAAGTAGGAGCTGCGAAATAAGCGGAGACTGGCAAAGGACAAGGTGACGATGCACGTCGGGAATGGCTCAAAGGTCGATGTGATCGCCGTCGGCACGCTACCTCTACATTTACCTACGGGATTAGTTTTAAACCTCAATAATTGTTATTTAGTGCCAGCTTTGAGCATGAACATTGTATCTGGATCTCGTTTAATGCGAGATGGCTACTCATTTAAATCCGAGAATAATGGTTGTTCTATTTATATGAGAGATATGTTTTATGGTCATGCCCCGCTGGTCAATGGTTTATTCTTAATGAATCTCGAGCATAATGTTACACATATTCATAGTGTGAATACCAAAAGATGTAAAGTTGATAATGATAGTCCCACATACTTGTGGCACTACCGCCTTGGTCACATTGGTGTCAAGCGCATGAAGAAGCTCCATGCTGATGGACTTTTAGAGTCTCTCGATTATGAATCATTTGACACATGCGAACCATGCCTCATGGGCAAGATGACCAAGACTCTGTTCTCCGGAACAATGGAGCGAGCAACCAACTTATTGGAAATCATACATACTGATGTGTGCGGTCCAATGAGCGTCGAGGCTCACGGAGACTATCATTATGTTCTCACCCTCACTGATGACTTGAGTAGATATGGGTATGTCTACTTGATGAAACAAAAGTTTGAGACCTTTGAAAGGTTCAAGGAATTTCAGAATGAGGTAGAGAATCAACGTGACCGAAATATAAAGTTCTTACGATCAGATCGTGGGGGAGAATATTTAAGTCACGAATTTGGTACGCACTTAAGGAAATGTGGAATCGTTTCACAACTCATGCCGCCTGGAACACCTCACCGAAATGGTGTGTCCGAACGTCGTAATCGCACTCTATTGGATATGGTGCGATCTATGATGTCACTTACCGATTTACCGCTATCATTTTGGGGATACGCTCTAGAGACAACTACATTCACTTTAAATAGGGCACCGTCTAAATCCGTTGAGACGACACCATATGAATTATGGGTTGGGAAGAAATCTAAGCTATCGTTTCTAAAAGTTTGGGGATGCGATGCTTATGTCAAGAAACTTCAACCTGAAAAGCTCGAACCCAAGTCAGAAAAATGCATCTTCATAGGATACCCTAAGGAAACCATTGGGTATACCTTCTACTTAAGATCCGAGGGCAAGATCTTTGTTGCCAAGAACGGGTCCTTTCTGGAGAAAGAGTTTCTCTCGAAAGAAGTAATTGGGAGGAAAGTGGAACTTGATGAAGTACTACCTCTTGAACCAGTAAGGAGCGCAGCTCAGGAAGATGTTCCTGTGGTGCCTGCACTAACTAGAGAGGAAACTAATGATGATGATCAAGGTACTTCGGATCAATTTACTACTGAACTTCGTAGGTCCACGAGGACACGTTCCACACCAGAGTGGTATGGCAACCCTATCCTGGAAATCATGTTGTTAGAAAACGATGAACCTTCGAACTATGAAGAAGCAATGGCGGGCCCAGATTCCAACAAATGGCTTGAAGCCATGCAATCCGAGGTAGGATCCATGTATGAAAACAAAGTATGGACTTTGACAGACTTGCCCGATGATCGGCGAGCGATAGAAAACAAATGGATCTTTAAGAAGAAGATGGACGCAGATGGTAATGTTACCATCTATAAAGCTCGACTTGTCGCTAAGGGTTATCGACAAGTTCAAGGGATTGACTACGATGAGACATTCTCTCCCGTAGCGAAGCTGAAGTCCGTCCGAATCATGTTAGCAATTGCCGCATACTATGATTATGAGATATGGCAAATGGACGTCAAAACGGCATTCCTTAATGGCCATCTTAAGGAAGAACTGTATATGATGCAGCCGGAGGTTTTGTCGATCCTAGGAATGCTAACAAGGTATGCAAGCTCCAGCGCTCCATCTATGGGCTGGTGCAAGCATCTCGGAGTTGGAACATTCACTTTAATGAAATGATCAAAGCGTTTGGGTTTATGCAGACTTATGGAGAAGCCCGCGTTTACAAGAAAGTGAGTGGGAGCTTTGTAGCATTTCTCATATTATATGTGGATGACATACTTTTGATGGGAAATGATATAGAACTTTTGGACAGTATTAAGGCCTACTTGAATAAGTGTTTTTCAATGAAGGACCTTGGAGAAGCTGCTTACATATTAGGCATCAAGATCTATAGAGATAGATCGAGACGCCTCATGGGTCTTTCACAGAGTACATACCTTTATAAGATATTGAAGAAGTTCAATATGGATCAGTCCAAGAAGGGGTTCTTGCCTGTGTTGCAAGGTGTGAAATTGAGCTCGGCTCAATGTCCGACCACGGCAGAAGATAGAGAAAAGATGAGTGTCGTCCCCTATGCCTCAGCCATAGGGTCTATCATGTATGCCATGACCTATACCAGACCTGATATAAACCTTGCCGTAAGTTTGGTAGGAAGGTACCAAAGTAATCCCGGCATGGAACACTGGACAACGGTCAAGAACATCCTAAAGTACCTAAAAAGGACTAAGGATATGTTTCTCGTATATGGAGGTGACGAAGAGCTCGTCGTAAAGGGTTACATCGACACTAGCTTCGACACAGATCTGGATGACTCTAAGTCACAAACCGGATACGTGTATATTTTGAACGGTGGGGCAGTAAGCTGGTGCAGTTGCAAGCAAAGCGTCGTGGCGGGATCTACATGTGAAGCGGAGTACATGGCAGCCTCGGAGGCAGCGCATGAAGCAATCTGGGTGAAGGAGTTCATCACCTACCTAGGAGTCATACCCAATGCGTCGGGGCCGATCACACTCTTTTGTGATAACACTGGAGCTATTGCACTTGCCAAGGAGCCCAGGTTTCACAAGAAGACCAGGCACATCAAGCGTCGCTTCAACTCCATTCGTGAAAATGTTCAAGATGGAGACATAGATATTTGTAAAGTACATACGGACCTGAATGTAGCAGATCCATTGACTAAACCTCTCCCTAGAGAAAAACATGATCAACACCAGGACGCAATGGGTGTTCAATTCATCACAATGTAAATAGATTATTGACTCTAGTGCAAGTGGGAGGCTATTGGAAATATGCCCTAGAGGCAACAATAAAATGGTTATTATTATATTTCCTTGTTTATGATAATTGTCTATTATTCATGCTATAATTGTGTTATCCGGAAATCGTAATACATGTGTGAATATATAGACCACAACATGTCCCTAGTGAGCCTCTAGTTGACTAGCTCATTGATCAACAGATAGTCATGGTTTCCTGACTATGGACATTGGATGTCATTGATAACGGGATCACATCATTAGAGAATGATGTGATGGACAAGACCCAATCCTAAGCATAGCACAAAGATCGTGTAGTTCGTTTAGCTAGAGCTTTTCCGAATGTCAAGTATCATTTCCTTAGACCATGAGATTGTGCAACTCCCGGATACCGTAGGAGTGCTTTGGGTGTGCCAAACGTCACAACGTAACTGGGTGACTATAAAGGTGCACTATGGGTATCTCTGAAAGTGTCTGTTGGGTTGGCACGAATCAAGACTGGGATTTGTCACTCCGTATGACGGAGAGGTATCTCTGGGCCCACTCGATAATGCATCATCATAATGAACTCAATGTGACCAAGTGTCTGGTCACGGGATCATGCATTACTGTACGAGTAAAGTGACTTGCCAGTAACGAGATTAAACGAGGTATTGGGATACCGATGATCGAATCTCGGACAAGTAACGTACCGATTGACAAAGGGAATTGTATACGGGATTGATTGAATCCTCGACATCGTGGTTCATCCGATGAGATCAACGAGGAGCATGTGGGAGCCAACATGGGTATCCAGATCCTGATGTTGGTTATTGACCGGAGAGGCGTCTCGGTCATGTCTGCATGTCTCCCGAACCCGTAGGGTCTACACACTTAAGGTTCGGTGACGCTAGGGTTGTAGAGATATTAGTATGCAGTAACCCGAAAGTTGTTCGGAGTCCCGGATGAGATCCCGGACATTACGAGGAGTTCCGGAATGGTCCGGAGGTGAAGACTTATATATGGGAAGTTCAGTTTTGGCCATCGAGAAAGTTTCGGGGGTCACCGGTATTGTACCGGGACCACCGGAAGGGTCCCGGGGGTCCATCGGGTGGGGCTACCTATCCCAGAGTGCCCCATAGGCTGAAATGGGAGGGGAACCAGCCCCTAGTGGGCTGGTGTGCCCCCCCTTGGCCCTCCTGCACCTAGGGTTGGAAACCCTAGGGTGGGAGGGCGCCTCCACTTGCCTTGGGGGCAAGCCACCCCCTTGGCCGCCGCCCCCCTTGGAGATTGCATCTCCTAGGGCCGGCACCCCCTAGGGGCCCTATATATAGTGGGGGGGAGGGAGGGCAGCCGCACCTAAGTCCCTGGCGCCTCCCTCTCCCCACGCACCACCTCTCCCTCTCGCAGAAGCTTGGCGAAGCCCTGTCGTGATCACTGCTGCATCCACCACCACGCCGTCGTGCTGCTGGCACTACAAAAAAAAAGACACATCCATGACATTTTGGGCCGAACGAAATTTTTTTATGTCATACATATGACACTTCTATGACGATAATTGTGACAAAACCCGGTATCATCATAGATGTGGTGGGCTCCTACTTCTATGACAAAAAATCATGACAGAAAATGGGCTTTTCATCCTGGGCGGGCCGGAGACGCAGCTGCATGACATTCTTTGGGCCGTCCATGACGGAAAAAACCATGGTAGAAGCGAGGGGGAGGAAAATTTCGGGGAGTTGCCGGTTACGGTGGGAGAGCGATGTGCGTTTCTCTCGTACAGGTACGTACATGTGTGCGAGGCGTTGGCTCTAACAGAAGCCAAGCGAGGCATTGGGCTCTAACTGAACCCGAGCGATTGCACTACGGGCTACGCGTTACTGAACCCGAGGGATCGATCGATGGCTGTTAACTGAACCCGATGGAGCGATTCCTTCGCTACTACTGCTAACTGAAGCCGATCGATTGGATGAACAGTGAGC